>NC_091474.1:220319155-220618410 GCF_036971445.1 Narcine bancroftii | reverse complement strand
TCCCGGACATCCAATTCTGAGAGTGGAGGAATTATTTCAGGCTCTGAATGGTGGAAAAAATGTTCACGAAATTCGACTTGTCACTAGCTTATCAACAAGTCGAATTGTATCTCAAATTGAGGAAATATGTTACTATCAATACTCACCTGGTGTTGTTCACTTATACCACGATGCCGTGTGGAATATCATCAGTTCCAGCGATGTTTAAAGCTGCTATGGACAAACTATTGCAAGGACTGAATGTTGGATGACATCATCATAATAGGACATGATGATGTAGAGCATCTAACATTTATGGAACCCTCAGTAACAGATCTGAGATTTACAATTGATTATAAAGGAGTCAGGATGGATGCAGCTGGCACTGAAGCTGTTCGCAGAGAACCCTACCAATCAAATTGAGCTAAGTTGCACTCGCTCTTAGGTTTGATTAACCATTATCGAAAGTACATCCCCTAACATGCCAACACTACGCAACTGCTCAACCAATTGTTGAAAAAAGACCAGAAATAGTGCTGGAATGCTGAAACTGACGAAGCTTTCAATCGTTTGAAGAAACTGCTAACCTTAATGGACAATGTTCTCACTCACTACGACCCAGACAAGGAAGTGACCCTAGCTGTTGATGCTTCTCCTGTTGGTTTAGGTGCAGTATTGTCACAAAAGGGTGAACTGCTAGTTGCATATGCTTCCTGTTGTTTGACATCCTGTGAACAAAACTATGTGCAACTGGAAAAGAAAGGACTGGGGTCTCGAGATTTCACCAATACCTACATGGCAGGAAGTTCACCTTAGTGATGGATAATAAACCACTGAGCTTGATCTTAGTGGCTGAAAGAATTCAATGATGGGCAATGGAGCTCGCGGTGTATGATTATGATCTAAAGCATTGCCCTGCAGACAAGAACGGTCATACTTGTACATTATCACACTTACCTCTGTCTGCAACTGAACAGAGAAAAGGTAACATCAATTGGAGTGCAGAAGCAACCAGGAACAATTTCACCACTTTCCAATTATAGCTAATTGGAAAGAGGTAAGAAAAAAGGCCACACTCGAAGATTTTGTACTTCACCCAAGGCCAATAGTATTACCCTTGACTTGAAAGCAAATCTCAACGAAACGAAATCTCGATCAAAGAAGGTTGCCTGTTGTCGGGGAGAACGACAAGAACCCTAAGAAACGGCAAGAGGCCATTCTAAAAGAGCTCCATATGAATCATCCAGGAACGATCCGCATGAAAGCTCTGGCATGCATGCACATCTGGTGGCAATCAATTGATATAAATATTGAACAGATAGTTCGACGATGCCACATCTGCCAAGAAATACAACCGAAAGCACCCCAAGCAGAAGCTAACCCGTAGAAATGGTCATCCCAACCATGGCACCGCCTTCATATTCCAATCGTGTTGCGTTCTTTAGACTAGCAAATATTTTCTTTAAGTATTTGTCCATTATCTTGTTTTGAAAGCTGCCTATCGGGCATGAAGTTTCAAATTCTAATTGACCATATACATTTTTTAATGACCTTCTGGCTCTTTCTCCAAACATCCTAAATGTATCCATTCCAATTATTGGCACCTGAGCCATTGGAGGTTGTTTCTCTCAAGTAACTGCGTAAAAGCCTTCATGATTTTAAATGTTTCTAAAACTTAGCATGCTCTGGTCTAAGGAAAACATTTAGGTCTTGAATAAATGTGATAAACTTGAGTCATCAACTTTAGCACACAGCAGGAAAGCAGCACATATTTAAATAGTGAGAAATTACAAAATGTTGAAGTTCAAATGGATGTAGGTGTCCTTACACATATGTCACTGAAAGCTTATATAGAGGTCAAGCAAGTTCCTGAACGGTATTGACCTTTATGAGTGGATTTGAGTACTGGAATAATATGTATAAGAGCAATGATAGAGCACCTGGAATATTGTGCAAAGTTTATGCTCTCTTTACCTATTACAGATATTCTTGCTGCAGATTGAGTAGTGTCAGATTAATGTCAATAATGGCAAAATTGCTTTTAAAGGACAATGTTAACTGATCATTAGAAATATTCAAGGTGATTGATAAATTTTGGACTGGCAATAATGTAAAGAAACATGAATAAAAGTTGGGTAGATGCAGCGGTAATGCAAGTCAAAGAATGATCTAATAATGACATTTTAAATTTAATTTAGACATAGCATGGCAAGACTACCTTCCAGCCCACAAGCCCTACCTCCCATCATGACTTCGCGAATGAGGATAAAGGAAGGGGGCTGTCCATGTCTGCTTCAGGCTCACTGGTGGCTGATGACACTAATGTGGGACAAACGTAGCCAACTGCAGTGGCTGCAAGAGAAATTCTGTTCAGGGTTTGGTGTTGCTGTTCTTCCTCCACCACCTTTTGTCCCCAAGGCCAGCCGTTCGTGAATTCTGGAAGGAGGAAATAGACTGGTGAATGGTGTGCCGCCAGGCCACACAATTGCAGGCGAGAGCAGACCACTGCCGATGGTCAATGTGACAGGCACCAAGTGATTTCTTCAGAGTGTCTGTACTTTTTTGGAGCCCCTCTGTCATGGTGGCCAGCAGAGTGTTCGCTCTACAACTTAATCTTGGGCAGGTGATAATCCTCCATCCTAGAGATGTGCCAGTGGTTCCAGCTGCATGGGGGATTATGGGTAACGAAGATGGCCATTGTTCCTGCATTGAACAGTCACCAGCTGCCACCATGAGTGAACTCCAGGCTCAGCAGCTCTGTACCCCTGCTATCATGGCGGGAGTTAGATGGGGGGGGGGTGTGGCAGATGGCTGGGTGTGGGGGCGACTGATGGACGGCTGGGCGCAGGGGAAACCGACAGACTGCCCGGGGTGGGGGGGGGGGGGGTCAGAGGATGAGCGAATAGGAACCAAGAACGGCAGATGGCTGGGTGACTGACAGACAGCCGGGGACTGGGGGGGTGTGACCGACAAGTGGACGGCCTGGGGCAGGGGGCTTGGAGGTTACTGGTGTTCAGAATCCCGGATAAAAGATTAAGCACCTATACCACATATTTCTTGAACTATGGTAACTGTGAATATTTATTATATTCATAACATAACATATATAACATAACAATTACAGCACGGAAACAGGCCATTAGGCCCTTCTAGTCCGCACTGAACCAAACACCCCTTTCTAGTCCCACCTCCCTGCACAATGCCCATAACCCTCCATCTTCTTCTCATCCATATACCTGTCCAACCTTTTCTTAAATAATACAATTGACTCCGCCGCCACTATTTCTCCCGGAAGCTCATTCCACACGGCTACCACTCTCTGAGTAAAGAAGTTCCCCCTCATGTTACCTCTAAACCTCTGCCCCTTAATTCTTAACTCATGTCCTCTTGTTTTAATCTTTCCTCCTCTTAACGGAAATAGTCTATCCACATCCACTCTGTCTATCCCTTTCATAATCTTAAATACTTCTATCAAATCCCCTCTCAACCTTCTACGCTCCAAAGAATAAAGACCTAATCTGTCCAATCTCTCCCTATACTCAAGATGCTTAAACCCAGGTAACATTCTGGTAAACCTTCTCTGCACTCTCTCCACTCTGTTTATATCCTTCCTATAATTAGGCAACCAGAACTGCACACTGAACTCCAAATTAGGCCGCACCAACGTCTTATACAATCTCAACATCACCTCCCAACTCCTATATTCCATGCAATGATTGATAAAGGCCAGCATACTAAAAGCCTTCTTCACCACCCTATTCACGTGAGTTTCTACCTTCAGGGAACGATGTACCGTTACTCCTAAATCTTTCTGCTCTTCTGTATTCATCAATGCTCTCCCATTTACCACGTATGTCCTATTCTGATTCTTCTTACCAAAATGAAGCACCTCACACTTATCAGCATTAAATTCCATCTGCCATTTTTCAGCCCACTTTTCTAAGCAGCCCAAATCCCTCTGCAATCCTTGAAAACCTTCTTCATTATCCACTATTCCACCTATCTTAGTATCGTCTGCATATTTACTAATCCAATTCACCACCCCATCATCTAGATCATTAATGTATATAACGAACAACAATGGGCCCAATACAGATCCTTGAGGCACACCACTGGTCACCGGCCTCCAACCTGACAGACAATTATCCACTACCACTCTCTGGCCTCTCCCTTTCAGCCAATGTTCAATCCATTTGACTATCTCAAAATTTATACCTAAAGACTGCTCCTTCCTAACTAACCTTCCATGTGGTACCTTATCGAAGGCCTTACCGAAGTCCATATAGACAACATCCACTGCGCTACCCTCATCCACATTCCTAGTCACCTCTTCAAAAAATTCAATCAGATTGGTCAAACATGACCTTCCTCCCACAAATCCATGTTGAGTGCTCCTGATCAGACCCTGTCTATCCAGATGTTTATAAGTACTATCTCTAAGAATTTTCTCCATTAATTTACCTACCACATACATCAAACTTACAGGCCAATAGTTGCCAGGCTTCCTCCTTGAACCCTTTTTAAATAACGGAACCACATGCGCAATGCGCCAATCCTCCGGCACTATCCCCATATCTAGTGACATTTGGAAAATTACCGCCAGAGCCTCTGCTATTTCCTCCTTCACTTCTCTCAATGTCCTGGGGAAGATCCCGTCTGGTCCCGGAGACTTATCCACCTTTATATTCTTCAAAAGCCTTAAAACTACACCTTTTGTAATCTCTATATTCCCCATATTTACCCAATTTGCTTTTTTTATCTCACATCTCCCAATATCCTTCTCCTTAGTGAATACCGAAGAAAAGAAACTGTTCAATATCTCCCCCATTTCTCTAGGCTCCACACACAGTTTTCCGCTCTGATTTTCTAAGGGACCAATTTTGTCTCTAGCTTTCCTCTTACCATTAACATATTTGTAGAACTCTTTTGGATTAGTTTTCACCCTGCTTGCCATAGTTTCCTCGTACCTTCTTTTAGCTTTCCTAATTCCTCTCTTAAGATTCCTCTTACATTCAATGTATCTTTCAAACATCTCCTTAACTCCATGCTTCTTATATCTAATGTACGCCTCCCTTTTTCTTCGAACCAAGTTTCCAATATTCCTTGAAAACCACGGCTCTCTCAAACCTTTTGCCCCTCCTTTTAACCTAACAGGAACATAAATAATTTTAAATTATTTAATTTAATGAATAATATTATAGTTGTGTTTTCTTTATGAAGCTCCTATTAATCTACAGCAATGTTTTCAGTACATATGTATAATGTATATTGACAATAAGTTCATTATAATTTTGTTGGGATAGACAGTAAGAATCTTTATCCCAGGATAAAAATGTCAAATATTAGGGAACATGTATTTAACATGGGTGTGGGTGAATTTAAAGGAAATTATTTTTATTTTACAGTGTGATAGGTAGCCTGGAACAGAGTGATGGAGATTGTGTTGGATGCAGATGTATTAGTAGCATTTATAAGGCTTCTAACTATACTTGTGAATATGCAAGGTAGGGAGGCATATGCAGGCAGAAGAGATTGATTTAGTTTGATTTGACACCATTTTTGTTACTAAACTGTCTCAACCATTACAAGTCACGAATATGACAGTTTGCTGTCTGGTTGTCTGGATGATTGCATTGCTAACCACTGTCAAACTCAATGCCACTGAGACGAGCACTCCCATCAACTTCTCAAGCATTCATCCACTTCTCAACATTATAGAGTTCAACATCTACAAAACATGCTAAATTATCTCTCTCTGTCTGCACAAAACACCACCCAAGCTCACCAAGAAAGACAAGGGCAGCTTGGGTATTCGACCACTTGCCAGATCTCCACCATTGTCACACACCATTTTGCTTTGAAAGTATATTGCTGATCCTTCTTGGTTGTTGATCTAAATTCAGGAATTCCCTATCCATCAGCACTGGGGTTCCCTCTCCAGAAGAAGGGCAACAGGTCAAGAGGGTTGGGCCACCACCTGTCGGGGATTTAAAGATTTCGCTATGGTGTTGTGGTCCAGATCCATGTGAATAATAAAATGAAACCTCTTTGCCTTTTCTTATTTTATCAATATTCTCATTCCCTTTATTTTCAGTTCAAGCTCAAAATTTTTGTTGCGTTCCCCATATATTCAAAAGGACAAGATATTCCCTTGGACTTTAGGGAGGCTAGTATAGAAATTGCAGGGGCTCTTGGAGAAACATTTTAAATGTTTTTAGTCATGGGTGTGGTGCTGGAGGATGGGAGGGTGGCTCAAGTTGTTCCATTATTTAAAAAAGGGCTCCAAAAGTAACTCTGGAAATTATAGACTGGTGGGACTGATGTCAGTAGTAGGTATATTATTGGAAGATGTTTGAAAAGATCAGATATACAATTATTTTGATAGTCAGAAACCGATTAGGATATTCAACGTGGCTTTGTGCGTGGAGATCGTTTTGAACCAATCTTAGAGTTTTTCGAGGTTACCAGGAAAGTTGACGAAGGAAAGTCTATGGATGTTGTCTACGTGGACTTTAGTCAGGCCTTGACAGAGTCCCACATAAGAGGTTTGTCAAGAAGGTTCAGACACTAGGTATTCATGGTGAAGTAGTGAACTAGATTCGACATTGGCTGGATGGTAAAAGCCAGAGTGTGGTTGTGGCATGTGATTAGTGGTGTGCCTCAAGGATCAGTGCTGGGACCATTGTTGTTTGTCATCTGTGTCAATGATCTGGATGATAATGTGGTAAATTGGATCAGCAAGTTTGAAGATGATACTAAGATTGGAGGTGTTATGGACAGTGAAGAAGGTTTTCAGAGCTTGCAGAGGGATCTAGACCAGTTGGAAAATTGGGCTGAAAGATGGCAGGTGGAATTTAATGCAGACAAGTGTGAGGTGTTGCACTTTGGAAAGACAAACCAAGAAAGGACACACAAGGTAAATGGTAGGTCACTGAGGAGTGTACTAGAACAGAGGGATCTGGGAATACAGATACATCATTCCCTGAAAATGGTGTCACAATTGCAGAAAGCTTGTGGCATATTGGCCTTCATAAATCAAAGTATTGGGTATAAGAGTTCGTATGTTATATTAAAGTTGTATAAGACATTGATGAGGCCAAATTTGTGTGCAGTTTTGGTCAACAAACTACAGGAAAGCTATCAATAAGATTGAGAAAGAGTGCAGAAAAGATTTGCTTGGATGTTGTATGAACTTCAGGAACTGAGTTGCAGAAAAAGATTAAACTGGTTAGGATTTTATTCCCTGGAGTGTAGAAGACTGAGGCTAGATTTGATAGAAGTACAGTATTTAAAATTATGAGGGGATAGGCATAGTAAATGTAGATAGACTTTTTTCTACTAAGGGTAGGTGAAATAAAAACCAAAGGACATGGGTGAATAGTGAAAGTTTAGGGGGAACACAGCGAGAGATGAGGGAATGGAATGAGCTTCTAGCAGAAGTGAATGTGAGCTCAATTTTAACATGTAAGAATAATTTGGACAGAGAGGTGTGGAGGACTATGGACTGGGTGCAGGTCAATAGGACTAGTCAAAAAAAAATGGTTTGGCACAGACTAGAAGAGCCAAAGAGGCCTGTTTCTGAGCTGTAATATTCTATGGTTCTGATTCTTGAGCTGCTTGCTCTCAAAACTGCATAGGGTAAGGTTCACAGTCGTCTGCCAGATCACGAGCATTGTGCCAGTTCTGAAGTCTTGATTTTTCAAGCAATCTTTTACTTGATCAACAACGGGCTCTGCTGACACATTTAGGCAATATTGATTTTAGGCAATACTGAATCACTACTGTCTGCCTTTGCTGAGAGGTGGCACCTGAGTTAAGGGAAGTTGTCCATGTTTTCCCCAGAGTATTGCTATAAACCTTCATTAACTCTTTGCTTTAAAATAGTTATGCAAAAAGATTGGATTGGTCTTCAAATTAAAGTTCAAAATTGAAACGATTAATTTCGGCAGCATCAGACATGGATGGGAAAGGCCTATAGACTGGGTACTTGTGTTTCCTCCCACTGTTCGAAGCATGCTGCAGTTTGTAGATCATTTGGGTGTAATTGGGCAGAACAGGCTTATGGGCCAAGAGGCCCATTACCTTGCTATATGTCTAAATTTTTCACTTTAACTTTTTTTAATACATTTTATTTATTGATCAAAATAAATCATACAAATAGATACATAATATTTATCCCCTATAATCCCCCACCCTTCCCAACCCCCCTCTAAACTACCCTAAAATAAAAAAAAGAAAAGAATGGAAAATAGAGGATAGAAGAGATCAACTCCCATAACAATCATCAACTATTGCCATGGTTTGGTGCAACCCCAACAACTGTGGGGGAAAAAAACTATTACAAATTCAAACCCATATATCTCATATACAGATTTCAAACTTTAACAAAAATTGAATAATTATTATGTAAATTTTACATAATCTTTTCCAACCATGGCCCACCCCTTAGCAAGCGAAGATGAACATGGTGCTTTGTAGCTTTACAGCTTTAGGCACCGTGTGTCAGGGCAAGGACTCAGAGGCGAGTGCTTACCTGGGATAAATACCTCCCTCTGGGTTCCACGTCACTGAACCTGGCAGAGTGCAGTGGAATACAAGACCTTATTTCCATATGCCATCATTGAATACTGAAATCAGTTTCATTTTTCCAAGTAATTGCCAAACATTTTTTTGCCACAGCTAATGCCAATCTCAAAAAAGCAATTTGAAACTTTGCTAATTTTAATTACAAACTCAATTTTTTGATGTAACCCAATAGAAATACCATAGGGGTCATGCGAAATTTTGAATTTAAATAAACCTTCTAAAAATTCCTTAATTCTATAAAGAACCAACTTGCTTATGACGCCTAAACATAAGTCAGAAGAAATGAACTTAACAATCCTCCACCAACTTTTTGTCTGAATTGACATTACCAATTACGTAGAGATTAAAGACTTAGATTGGTTCTTTTCCGGATTCTTTTTCTAGAGCCTATATCACGGTTATTCCAAAGAAAGATAGGGATCCATTAAAAGTGGGATTTTATAGACCTATTTCTTTATTAAATGTAGATTATAAGATTGTTGCCAAGGTTCTAGCTAATAGGCTAAATATTTACCGGAGTTGATTCATGTTGATCAAGCTGGCTTTATTAAAAATCGGTATTCAGCAGATAATATTGTGAAATTGATTGCTTTAATTACTGTTTCTCGGGGCAATCTAGCCAACCTATGGTAGTTGCTTTAGATGCTGAAAAGGCCTTTGATAGAGTGGAATGGGTTTTTTTTTGTTTAAAGTGTTGGAAAAATTTAAGTTTGGGCCTCTTTTTAGTGGCTAGGTTAAGGCTTTATATAAAAATCCATCGGCTAGAGTTGTGACAAATGGACAGGTATCTTCTTCATTTGTATTATCCAGATCAACTTGATAGGGATGTCCTTGAACCATCTCTATTTGCATTGGTCATTGAACCTTTGGATCAGTTGAATAGACAAGATGGTAATATTAAGGGTATTAAGGTGAATGCAGATGAGTATAAAATAAATTTATTTGCAGATGATGTCTTGATATATTTAACACAACCTATGCAGTCTTTGGGGAAACTACATGTGAGACTGGAACAATATGGTGAATTATCAGGTTATAAGATTAATTGGGATAAGAGCGAACTAATGCCTTTGTCGGATGTGGACTATTCATCTTGTTAACATATTGTGAAATTTAAGTGGTCTGATCGAATTAAGTATTTAGGAATTATAATAGATGATAATTGTAATCATTTATATGAATTAAATTATTTGCCTTTATTGTAAATATGATTTAAATCTGTGGAAAGATTTACCAATAACATTGATAGGATGAGTAAATTGTGTGAAAATGAATATCTTTCCCCGTATACAATACTTTTTTCAGTCTATTCCTTACAGAATTTCCCAAATATTCTTTAAAGATTTGAATGCTTTGGTGATACTTTTTTATGGAAAGGGAAAATGGCAAGGGTGTCATTGCAGAAAATGATTTGGAAATATGCTTTAGGAGGATTGCAACTTCCTCATTTTCAGAATTATTATGAATCGGCGGGAATGAAATTTATTAATAGAATGTTTGAAGTGGATAAACCTCTGGTTTGGGCTAAGATTGAATTGTCTCAGATTAATGAGAAGAGAATGGATCTTTTAATTATAAATGGAATCCTCAGTTTTTACAGAGTTATAATTTACCAGTGTTGAAACATTTAATGGAATTATGGAGCAAGAAAAACAAAATTATAGGTACTGAAGGTAAAATTTCAACTACAACTCTTTTGTTTCAGAATAAACTTTTTTCTTTTTCATTAAATAATCAGTTTTGAAAATGTTGGAACAGAAAGGTTTTAAATTTTAACTTGACTTCCTCTGGAACACCACAGTCAGTGTGCATTGGAAACAATGTCTCCTCCTCACCAAGGAGGAATTCAGGAGAATACGAACCAGTCCTCATCGAAGGGTCAGCAGTGGAGAAGGTCAATAACTTCAAATTCCTGGGTGTCATTGATCTGTCCTGGAGCCTCCATGGTGAAGCAATCATGAAGAAGACTCACTAATGGTTATACATAGTGAGGAGTTTGAGGAGATTCAGAATATCACCTCTGACAGAGTTTATAGATATGTTTTTGGGAGATAACTTTGGAAAGGTTTGTTACAGTAGGTTACTTACAAACACTTTAAAACAGATCTTATTTAAAATACTGGAGCTCTGCCCCATACAAGGCATATCGGGACCTCAGAGCTTTCGCAAGAGCTTTGAAGAGTGCTCAAGAGACTTCACTAATAGATTGTGTTTTACAAAAGGCAACAGATGAAAGAGCATGTCGGAGCCACTTCTGTCTGGAAGAGAGCTTGCTGTTCTAATAGGATCATGTGGTTTTTGCAAGCAGAGATAGTCAAACAGGCTTTCTCTTAGAAAGACACACACACAAAGATCACTTGTACAGTGTTACAGCCAGTACACAGCAGCTGGGACTGGAACAGGAGAAATGGAAAGCTTGTGGATAGCCTGTTTGAGAGACGGCCTGGTTAAAGCCCTTGTGGTTCATGCAAGAGGAGAGGACTGGCTGTATAATGTTTCACTTGGAATTAGAGAAACAAAAAGGAACTGAAGAGGTGACCTGAAAGAAAGAGGCTATCATCTGGAGAACCCTAAAGGGGCAAGTTTTGTCAGCAATACACTGAGGTGACTGATGGAAGAACATCAGTTGTGGATGTCCTGGAACAATAAATCTCTTTCTGAAAACCGACAAGAACCTTCCTGAGCAGTAACCATTTACCTTTCAAGCACCAAAGCCTGGTTAACTTTATAAATGTTAAATGCACAATACAAGAATTGCCTGCAACCAATGAACTTGGAGGAATAAGAAGTGAGATTGGACTGTAAATTAAAGAACTTTTCTGAACTTGCACACACATTACATACATGTGTGCTTAGAATTAGAAGAGGATTAAGTTAGGTTAAGTAGGTTAATAGAGATAAGTTAACGTTTGATTCTATTTTCATGTTTAAAGATAATTAAAAGCAACTTTTGTTTAAATAACCATTTGTGTTGGTGAATATCTATTGCTGCTGGGTTTTTGGGGTCCTCTGGGCTCGTAACACACCGAAGACTCATAAACTTCTATAGGTGTACCGTGGAGACGATTCTGGCTGGTTGCATCACTGTTTGGTACAGAGATACCAACACTCAAGACAAGAAAAAACTTAAGAAAGTTGTTGACTCGGCCTACAACATCACGAGCACTCCATCAAGAGGTGGTGCTTTAAGAAAGTTGCTTCTATCTTCAAGGGCCCAGTCACCCATGTCATGCCCTCTTCACTCTGCTGCTATCCAGGAAAAAAATACATGAGCCTGAAGATGAGCATTCAGCAGCACAAGGATAGCTTCTTCCCCTCTGCCATCAGATTCCGGCAGTGTTGGATGTTTGGTGGGGGGGGGTACACGGTGCAGAGCTCATAAACTCAGCGGGTGGGGGGGTGAAGCGCTGTTACTGTCATCCACCCCTCCGATGTAGGTGCTGAGAGCGCTGTTTTTATGGTGCCAAGCATCATTAGCCACTAGTTACGCTTGACACACACTAGTGACGTGTCCTGGGGTGGGTGGAGTCGTTAGCATGCATCAAGCTAGATGCTAGTGATGTCAGACGGGGTGGGGCAAGTCTAATGCAAGCGACAGCCGTGATCATCGGGGGGGCACAGCACCTTGCTGGGGAGGGCAATGCCCAGGATTGCGCCCCCCCCCCCCCGGCACCAACCCTGATTGCTGAATGAATAATACTTTTGACTATTTCTTGCACTATTTTATTTATTTTGTACGGTGCTTTTTATAATGTTTGCACTGTGATTCTTGCAACGAAACAAAGAATTTCGTGACATGTTCATGACAATAAATTCTGATTCTGCATAACATAAACTCAGTATATGCATGGTTTTATGTTTTATTGAATGATACCCAACTTAATTATATTTGCTTGTTAATTGCAATGACTGTTATCCACCACTGCATGGCAGTAGCATATTTGGCTCTGAAACAATCCTTGTAATTTGACTGGAGACAGAAGGTGGTAGCATTGTTTGGCACTGATCTGTTACATCCAGCAGCGCAATTGACTGCTGTCGTCTCTGCATGGGAAATGGGAGAGTATCTACTTTAATACTTATTTAATAGCCTACTAATAGGGTTGCAGGCGGCAGGGCCAAGGTCAATTTTTACATGAGATCGACTATTACCGAGGTGGGTGAGAGCGGCGGCGAGAGAGAGGGCGGGATGCGGGCGGCCTGAAGCTTTTCCAGGTCACGCCTGAGTCCGCCTGAGGTAACAGCCGCATCGCGGGGAGAGACAGCCAGCCGAGACCGGGCCTGCCCACACCGCTGCCCGAGGCAAACCCCGGCAGTCCATTGGCAGCTGAGCCCCGGGCCGGAAGCGGTCAATGAGAACTGTTTAGTGTATTTCAGAGTTTAATACACACCTCAAAAACCAATAGTCTAAACACTAACAACTGTGAACTCCATTGCAGAATTTTCTCCAGTCTTAAAAAATTTTCTACTAGAACTTTCTGATCCTCAACTCATACTGCATCCCCTTTACTTGGCCGCGGCAGGAGTAAACGCACACAGGCTGAATCCAGGGCACACCACTCCATAACTGTGGACAACGGTCGTTGATCTCCAGAAATGGTTCAACCTAAAAGGGGAGGCAGGCCTCTTCAGCCCGGTTAAGCAACCTGCATAGGAGAAGGACACTCTGATATAAAACCTATGACCCAAGGACCTCGCTGCCACGTCCCAGCTTGCTTGGCCACGGCACACGAACCATGGGTGTAAAGGGTGGGGCCAGTACTGCGCACACTACACTCCACCTAAAAGCTCCTTTGCGCAGGCCCGAGGACAGGTCCACGTCCTCCCCCTCAAAAGATGCACACAAACTCAAGCTCGCATGCTGGAACATCAGAACCATGCTAGACAAGGCTGACAGCCACCGACCTGAACGTCGGTCTGCCCTCATCGCACATGAACTCTTCAGACTTGACATCGACATAGCGCTCTCAGTGAAGTCCGCCTTGCAGATGTAGGCAGCCTCCAAGAACGTGGCGCGGGCTACACACTCTACCGGTCTGGCAAGCCTATGGATGAACGACGCCTATCTGATGTTGACTTCATGGTCAAGAACTCCATTGCCTCCAAACTCAAAAACCTCCCGACAGGCCACTCTGACCGGATCATGTCCATGCGACTCCCCCTTCAAAACAAATGACACATCACTCTCATCAGCGTCTATGCTCCAACCCTTCAGGCGGAACCAGCAGAAAAGGACAAGTTCTACACTGATCTGCGCAACCTCATCCAACGCATGACAAGGTTGTCATCCTTGGCGACTTCAACGCTCGCGTCGGCAAAGACTCAGAAACCTGGCCAGGAATCCTTGGCAAGCAATGACAACGGGCGCCTCCTGTTGGAACTCTGCGCAGAACAGCGGCTTGTCATTACTAACACCCTTTTCCAGCAGAGAGACAGCCTGAAGACTACTTGGATGCATCCCCGATCCAAACACTGGCACCTCCTGGACTACGTTCTCGTGCGAGGAAGAGACAAATGAGATGTGCTCCACTCCAGGATCATGCCCAGCGCGGAATGCCACACTGACCACCAGCTTGTTCGCTGCAAGCTCAACCTTCATTTCAAGCCAAAGTTCAAGAACAGTGGAGCCCCCAGAAAGAGGTTCAATGTTGGAAACTTGCAGTCACACGTAGTGAGAGGAAACTTCCAGGCAAACCTCCAAGTAAAGCTCAAGGATGCAAACTGCCTCACGGACTCGTCTCCTGAAACCCTCAGGGATCAGTTGAAAACGGCCATACTGCAATCCACTGAAGAGGTACTGGGCTTCTCCTCCAGGAAAAACAAGGACTGGTTTGACAAAAACAACCAGGAAATCCAGGAGCTGCTGGCAAAGAAGCGATCTGCCCACCAGGCTCACCTTGCAAAGCCTCCCTGGCCAGAGAAAAAACAAGCCTTCCATCTCGCATGCAGCCATCTTTAGTGCAAACTCCGGGAGATCCAAAATGAGTGGTGGACTAACCTTGCCAAACGAACCCAGCTTAGCCCCAACATTGGCGACTTCAGGAGTTTTTATGAGACACTAAAGGCTGTGTATGGTCCCTCTCCCCAAATCCAAAGCCCTCTGCGCAGCTCAGACAGCGAAATCCTCCTCAGCTACAAGATCTCCATCCTCAATCGATGGTCAGAACACTTCCAATCTCTTTTCAGTGCCAACCGCTCAGTCCAAGAATCCGCCCTGCTCCAGCTCCCTCAACAGCCCTTGAGTCTAAAGCTGGATGAGGTCTTTATCTGGGAAGAGACATATAAGGCAATTGAACAACTGAAAAGTGGCAAAGCAGCAGGTATGGATGGAATTCCCCCCAGAGGTCTGGAAGGCTGGCAAAGCTCTGCATACTAAACTGCATGAGTTTTTCATGCTCTGCTGAGACCAGGGAAAGCTGCCTCAGGACCTTCGTGATGCCATCATCATCATCCTGTACAAAAACAAAGGCGAGAAATCAGACTGCTCAAACTACAGGGGAATCACGCTGCTCCCCATTGCAGGCAAAATCTTCGCTAGAATTCTCCTTAATAGATTAATACCTAGTGTCGCCGAAAATCTCCTCCCAGAATCACAGTGTGATTTTCGCGCAAACAGAGGAACTACTGACATGGTCTTTGCCCTCAGACAGCTCCAAGAAAAGTGCAGAGAACAAAACAAAGGACTCTACATCACCTTTGTTGACCTCACCAAAGCCTTTGACACCGTGAGCAGGAAAGGGCTTTGGCAAATACTAGAGCGCCTCAGATACCCCCCCAAGTTCCTCAACATGGTTATCCAACTGCATGAAAACCAACAAGATCGGGTCAGATACAGCAATGAGCTCTCCGAACCCTTCTCCATTGACAACGGCGTGAAGCAAGGCTGCGTCTTCGCACCAACCCTCTTTACTATCTTCTTCAGCATGATGCTGAAACAAGCCTTGAGAGACCTCAACAATGAAGACGCTGTTTACATCCGGTACCGCACGGATGGCAATCTCTTCAATCTGAGGCGCCTGCAAGCTCACACCAAGACACAAGAGCAACTTGTCCATGAATTACTCTTTGCAGACGATGCCACTTTAGTTGCCCACTCAGAGCCAGCTCTTCAGTGCTTGACGTCCTGTTTTGCGGAAACTGCCAAAATGTTTGGCCTGGAAGTCAGCCTGAAGAAAACTGAGGTCCTCCATCAGCCAGCTCCCCATCATGACTACCAGCCCCCTCACATCTCCATCAGACACACAGAACTCAAAACGGTCAACCAGTTTACCTACCTCACAACTCTTGAACTCAATCCCCCGACACATGAAAGTCAGCATGCCACAAGCCTTCTTAACTACCCTAACAACCTGCATGGCAACATTGAGTGATCTATGGATTTGGACCCCTGTCCCTCAACACTGTTAAGTATCTCGCTATTAACCAAGTGTGACCTTCCAAAATTCATCGCCACATTTATCTGGATTGAACTCCATTTACCATTTTTCTGCCCAAATCTGCATCCTGTCTATATCCTATTGTAACACTATTCACGACACCTACCATATTTTTGTCAACTGCAAACTTACTGACCCATCCCTCTACTTCTTCATCCAGGTCATTTATATATATATATTATATATATCTAAAAAAATCACAAAGAGCAGGGGTCCCAAAACAGATCCATGCGAAACTCCTCTAGTCACTAGTCGGATGTTCCGACTACACCATTTCATCAGATGCAAGGATCGACAATGAGATAGACAACAGACTCGCCAAGGCAAATAGCGCCTTTGGAAGACTACACAAAAGAGTCTGGAAAAACAACTACCTGAAGAAACACAAAGATCAGTGTGTGCAGAGCCGTTGTCATACCCACGCTCCTGTTCGGCTCCGAATCATGGGTCCTCTACCGGCATCACCTACGGCTCCTAGAACGCTTCCATCAGCGCTGTCTCCGCTCCATCCTCAACATTCATTGGAATGACATCATCACCAACATCGAAGTACTCGAGATGGCAGAGTCCGCAAGCATCGAATCCACGCTGCTGAAGATCCAACTGCGCTGGGTGGGTCACGTCTCCAGAATGGAGGACCATCACCTTCCCAAGATCGTGTTATATGGCAAGCTCTCCACTGGCCACCGAGACAGAGGTGCACCAAAGAAGAGGCACAAGGACTGCCTAAAGAAATCTCTTGGTGCCTGCCACATTGACCACCGCCAGTGGGCTGATAGCGCCTCAAACCGTGCATCTTGGCGCCTCACAGTTCAGCGGGCAGCAACCTCCTTTGAAGACCGCAGAGCCCACCTCACTGACAAAAGATAAAGGAGGAAAACCCAACACCCAACCCCAACCAACCAATTTTCTCCTGCAACCGCTGCAACTGTGTCTGCCTGTCCCGCATCGGACTTGTCAGTCACCAACGAGCCTGCAGCAGACGTGGTCATACCCCTCCATAAATCTTCGTCCGCGAAGCCAAGCCAAAGAAGAAAAGAAGAATTGAACTTTGGCATGTGGAGCTTACAAACTATCACTTTCTGATTATAGTGGCCATTAGACCTCACTCGCAGGCTTCAGCCAACCAGCTGGGTCATCAATGAAAATATGCATCTAATTAACTGCATCAGTTTAAAATCAAATGCAGGAGACTAATTGTATCATATTTAAAGTGAGAAATTAGCAGAGGCAGAACATTGTAATTCTGATCCTGTTTATTTAAATTTAGACACATCGATCTTTCCGGCCCATAAGCCATTTCTGTCCAAATATCCCAATTAACTTACAATCCCTGTATGTTTTTAAAGATGGGAGGAAACTGGAGCACTCAGAGGAAATCCATGAAGACATGGGGAGAGCGTACAAACTCCTTACAGACAGCGCTGGATTTGAACCTTATTCACTGGCGTAATAGCGTTGTGCTAACCACTACACTTGCCATGCCAAACACACACTCTTTTACAGACTTAAGTTTTTATTGCAGCTTTAAATGTACTTATATTCTAATGTTAATAACCCACAACAACATGGAAACATGAACTTTTAATTTGCAAACTAATAAATACAAAGTTGTCCGCTTGTTTAAAAAAGGTAATGGGGAGAATCCTGCTAATTATAGACCAGTATGCCTCACGTCAATCGTGGGCAAACAATTAGAGAGGATTCTAAGGGACAGGATTTGCATGCATTTAGAGAAGTATCATCTTCTTGGAGACAGTGAGCATGGCTTTGTGAAGGGAAGGTCATGCCTCACGAGCCTAATTGAAAATGATGAAAGGTTGGGCAGTAGAATGATGTTCATGGATTTTAGTAAGGCATTTAACATGGTAGACTCAATTCAGAAAGTCATGAGGCGAGGAGTCCATGGAACCTTGGATCTGTGGATTCAGAATTGGCTTGCCTGCGGAAAGCAGAGCACAGTAGCGGATGGAACATCCGACTAGTGACTAGAGGAGTTTCGCATGGATCTGTTTTGGGACCCCTGCTCTTTGTGATTTTTTTAGATATATATATATATATAAATGACCTGGATGAAGAAGTAGAGGGATGGGTCAGTAAGTTTGCAGTTGACAAAAATATGGTAGGTGTCGTGAATAGTGTTACAATAGGATATAGACAGGATGCAGATTTGGGCAGAAAAATGGTAAATGGAGTTCAATCCAGATAAATGTGGCGATGAATTTTGGAAGGTCACACTTGGTTAATAGCGAGATACTTAACAGTGTTGAGGGACAGGGGTCCAAATCCATAGATCACTCAATGTTGCCATGCAGGTTGTTAGGGTAGTTAAGAAGGCTTGTGGCATGCTGACTTTCATGTGTCGGGGGATTGAGTTCAAGAGTTGTGAGGTAATGTTGCAGCTCTATAAATCTTGGAATATTGTGTAGTTCTGGTTGCCTCATTACAGAAAGGATGTGGAAGTTGTGGAGAGGGTGCAGAGGGGTTTTACCAGCATCTTGCTGAGATTGAAGAATGTGTCTTAACAGAGTTAGGGGTTTTCTGTTGGGACGAAGGATGAAAGGTGACTTATAGAGATCTTCAAGATTATGAGAGGCATAGAAGGGGAGGACAGCCAGCACCCTTTTGCTGGGGGAAGAGTAACAAACATCAGAAGACATCTGTACAAAGTGTGGGGAGGAACTTTTTGGGAGACATCAGGGGTAAGCTTTTTGTACAGAGTACCTGGAATGCATTGTCAGGGGTGGTGGTGGTGGAGGCATTTAAAACACTCTTAGTAGGGCTCATAGATGAAAGAAAATAAAGGGGTATGAGTGTGAGGTAGTGGAAGTTTACTTTATTGAGTAGGCTGGCACAACATTGTGGGCCAAAGTGTCTGTACTGTGCTGTTGTGTTCTATGTAGTTTAATCATTTATTGTTCGTATTTCTGGGTCATACTTCCATGTTGAAAAAATTTTTGGTCTTTTTTCTTCTGTTTTGTGCACTAAATTACTGCAATATGCTACTAATTTAGCTGATATGTATTGTACACCTGTTTGGCAGCAGCAAATAAAAATTTTAGTGCATCTGTACATTATACTTAAGTACTGTATATGAAAATAGGCTCTCATTACTCAAATGACATTTCATGAGACAAGTGGACATGGGTGCGTCGAGGAGAGGGGTGAATGAATGGAGAAATCTTTAAGATCTTTCTTTGCACAGATTGGTGTGGAATCTAGGAACTCCTAGGCCAATAAATATTGTTATTGAAAACTTTTTATGTACTGAAACTTTACTGTTAGAATTTGCATCAGACAAGTATAACAGTATGTAATAAATCAAAAAAATGCTTCAACTGCAGTCAGAAAGCATTTATTAAGAATGATCACATCATCAAAATTCATTTTTAAAGTATGTCACATTTAAGTGCCATGATGAGGATTTATTTCATTAGTTGATATTTAATTTGTGTTAACAGATTGATTACTATCATGGCTGTAAGATTCCAGAACCTTATAGATGGCTTGAAGATCCTGATAGTGAAGAGACAAAGGTGAGTGAATTACTTAACAATTTTAATACATTTCCACAAGGATTTATACTGTAAATTGTTAATATTTTGAAATGTGAGCCATGTCTGTTGAACTTTAACTGCATTTAAGTGCATTGATCATTCAATACATTTGTGAACTTACTTCTTAGACTTTAAAATGTGTTTCCTTAAGTAAAGAAGAAAACTGACTTTGTTTTCTATTTGATTAATATTGAAAATTAAGGTTCATAGTTCCTGGAAGGCTTTTCAGGGTAGATTTAATTGTAAGCTTCAAAAGAGAATTGAACAATTTTTTAAAAGTTTAAGAAAACAGGATTCTACCAAAGAACCACCAGAAGCTAAATTGATCCTTTTTTTATGAAATAATCCTGTGTGATTCTGTGTTCTGTGCCGACTGCATATCTTCTCAATTACCTGCATTGAAATTATGTAATCACAAGTTTTCTCTTTGTAAATATATCTAGGATTTAAATGATGACAAATTAAAAACAATTTAAATGGATCAATGGCTTGTCCAAACTTGGAGAAAATAGTTTTGTTTTAACAATAAATGTGCTTGTATCCCCTGATGGCATTGTTTGTATCTTTTCCTTACCTGCAGCTAAGATCAGAGGCTCAACATTTTGGGGATGAGCTATGCTTATGTGTACCAGCTGCTCATTTGAAATCCCAAGTGTTATTTATGATTGAACTCATTAAAATTTTTCTAAACTAAGATCAAAAGTGATTAAGATATTCACCGCATTTATTTAGTGATTTATTTTGTGCTTGCAGGTTCAAATGTGCTTTCTGATTTCATAGAATTTGTTTGTAAAACCTACAATGCGTTCTTTAAATCTGTGCATAATAGTTATAAATGGAAGCAGTGTGATTTTGCTTGTGGCTTTTTTGAAAGCAACGGATATTTGAAGCAATCCTTTTTAGGTAAGGTGAGAAATTGCTATAAAAGTGTCACAGCATTTCTTGAAGTATTCTTTTCCCTCATGATGAATTTGGCATGTAAACTGCTCTTCAATGCTTACCAGGAAGCCCTGTCAGTTAGGATGACAGTAAATGCGATGCAATTGGCCTTTGCCATCAGAAGAAATGAATTACGATTTCTGTTAGTTGATCTCCAGCAACCCCACTGAGTTAGGGAAGAAAATATGCCATTCTTGAATGACCTGTCTTGCTGCTGCTTGAAATAGCACAACTGCCTTCTATTTTGAAGAGTTTAAGAAAATGGAGGAGCCGGGGATTGTGCGGCGCTCCAACATTCCCTGGGCGTCCTGCATGTACATGGTGTTTTCCAAGGTGGACCTCATCCAGGAGTACCACCAAATCCCAGTCCTCCCCCAGGATGCCCCCAAGACTACAATTATAACCCCTTTTAGCTTGTTTGAATTCCTCACGTCCTTCTAAAGAACGCAGCAGAAACTTTCCAACGGCTGATGGACGCAGTGGGCCGGGACCTCCAATTTGTATTCATCTATTTGGACAATATCCTCATCACTAGGTGCAGCCACAAGGACCACACCACCTGCTTGAGACAATTGTGCACCCGGTTGAGTGAGTTCAGCTGACGATTAATCCCGTGAAGTGCCAATTCGGCCTGGACACTATTGACTTTCTGGGACACAGGGCTACACCCCTCCCCGAGAAGGTTGAGGTGGTCTGGCACTTTGCCAAGCCACACACAGTAAAAGGGCTACAGAATTCGACAGTATGATAAACTTTTACTACAGGTTCATACCAGCAGCAGAATGCATCATGCGTTGATGGCAAGCAAGTTAAAGGACATTACCTGAGACGATGAATCTTCAAAGGCATTCCAGCATGCCAAAGACAAGCTCGCCAACACCACTCTCCTAGTCCATTCAGACCGGAGGCACCTACCACCCTGACAGTCGATGCCCCAGCACAACGGTTGGGGGCATACTGGAACAGCTCATTTAAGACCAATTGCAACCCCTGGCCTTTTTCAACAGACATCTCCATCCCCAGAGCTTAAATACAGCACTTTCAACCAAGAGCTATTGGCACTGTACCTGGCATTAAGACACTTTTGTTACTTTTTGGAATGTTGGCAATTCAAGGTCTTCACCAATCACAAGCCGCTGACCTTCGTCTTCCATAAGGTATTGGACCTGTGGTCATCCTGACAACGGAGACACTTGTCCTGCATGTCTGAATTTACCAAAGCCATTCAGTACATTGCAGGGAAAAGAAACGTGGTAGCCAATGCTCTGTCACACCCTGCGATCGAGTCAGTACACGCCTTGTCCCGGGGGTCAACTATGTGGCCCTCGCGTATAGGATGGCCGTCTCCGGTCTCAATGTGGAAGACATCCCCATCGGCCCAGGTAACCTGACACTGCTGTGCCACGTCTCTGCTGGCAATTCTTACCCCATCATTCTGGCTGCATGGAGGTTCCAGGTTTTCAACGCCATCCACAATTTGGCACATCTCGCAATCCAATCCACGATCAAAATGGTAGTTAGCAGGTTTGTCTGGCGTGACCTCCATAAGCAGGTCAGCCAGTGGGCCAAGACCTGCACGAACTGCCAGTCCTCCAAAGTGCAGATTCACACAAGGGCACCCACGCAGACTTTTGAACCAGCAGGGTGCAGGTTCATCCACGTACATATTGACATAGTGGGGAGAGATTCCTCTTGACTATAGTTGACCGCTCCACGAGGTGGCCTGAGCCGATGCCACCAGCTGATACCTCCACAGAAAGCTGCGCCAGGACACTCATTGATACATGGGTGTCCAGATTCAAGGTCCCAGAAGACCTAACCTCGGATAGGGGACCCTGGGCAGCACTGGCTAACTTCCTTGGGGCACAGCTCCACCACACCATGGCGTATCACCCTCAGGCCAATGGGTTGGTGGAGCAGTTTCACAGGCACCTCAAACACCTTGATGGCCCAGCTCAAGGGTCGCAACTGGGTGGTCCTGCTGGGGATTTGTATCACGTCGAAAGAGGACTTCAATGCCTCAGTGGAGGAGATGGTCTTCCATGCACCCGTAATCATTCCAGGGGAATTCCTGTCCCGCAATAAATGCCCGGAAGATCCTACAGCAACCCTCAAGAACATGCAGCGAAAATTGTGGTCCCTGGTCCAACGGCAATCCCCCATCACATGGCCAGCCCAAACATAACATCCTCAGGGACTTAACAACTTGTCAGCACACATTTGTGAGAAGGAGCGCACACAGGCCGCCCCTACAACAACACTACGAGGGGCTCTACAGGGTCATCGGAGACAATAGCTCCACCTTCGTACTCAACATTGGCAGTAAGGAGGAGACTTTTACTGTCGACCACCTGAAGGCAGCGTATCTGGGCTGAAATGGGCCAGTCTCCACTCCTCCCCGCAACGCAGGGGCAGATCACCCAAGTCAACGGACGATGGCCCTGTCGCCGGTTCTGGGGGGGGGGGGGGGGGGGATTCATGTAGCAGCCTGTGCCGGAGACTGGGACTGGCCCACAAAATTGCTGACGAATGTGGTGACCACGTGGACCTGGGGGTTACACCAATTATTGTACCAGGCGACCTCCCATATGGCCGGATGTTGGGGAGCTAGGATGGGAACGTCGACTAATCCCAAGCCGGTGCTCTGATGACGCAGGGCCTGACGTCAGCGCCTGGGGCCCATGTAAGTGCGACGGTCAGAGCAATAAACCAGTCTCGATTCCAAGGCTTTGGTCTGCGTGTCGTTCTTCTCCACGCTTGAGTAGCGCGAACGCTACAAACTGACAATAAATGGATCCTTGTTGGTAACACCACATTCCATGAACATATATAAAAGTTTGTTTCGCTTGATCTTGTTTACAAAACAAGTAATGCCTTTTTCAAACATTGATATCCATTGATGGCAAAAGTAATTTACATAACTTTTGTTTTATTTCCTTAATCAGATAATATGAAAAAAATCTGTCCCATATTTTAGAAGGTAGATTTCAATATAACAATTAAAAATGAGGTGGATAATATCTTCACAGAACCATGGAACACTACAGTACAGTACCAGGCCCTTCAGCCCATCTAGTCTGCTGAACTATTTTTCTGCCCAATCCCATTGACCTGGTCCATAGCCCCCTCCCCCCCACCACGTAATCCCTCCTATCCATGTGCCTATCCATATTTTACTTCATTTTCAAAATTAAGACAGCAATTAACTCTTCAGCTCGCACCACTTTCTATGAAGTAGTTCCTCCTAAACATCTGACCTTTCACCCTTAACCAATGTCCTCAGTGAGAAAAGCCTGCTTGCATTTACTGTATCTATACTCCTCATAATTTTGTGTACCTCTGTCAAATTTCCCCTCATTTTTCTACACGTCAGTGAATAAAGTCTTAATCTTTCCTTTTAACTCAGCTCCTCAAGTCCCAGCAATATTCTTGTAAATCTTATCTCTCTGAAGGAATTTGAAGCGCTGTTAAGAGAAGGCGCAGACTGAGACTAGCTAGCTTGTTCTTGTACAAATCCAGTATGAATTCAGTGTACCAAATGGTCATCTCCATGCATAACTTCTCTTTCTGTGACTAATCCCTAAGAAAGCCACTAAAGCCTGTCTACTGCTTTCAATTAAAAAAAACAGTTCAGTTCCTTTTCCCACCCCTTATTTAATCAATCTGGAGTCATCTTCCAATCCTTTTTGTTGCACATTTTTACTTATAAAATGAAAAAATTATCACAGGTACATTTGAATTTTTTTCTGAAAAGAGTGGCAAATTAATCTGATTTCAATCTTTTTAAATTTTTTTTCCTTCAGCTTTTATTTTCATTTTATGGTTCAGATTATAATGTTTTAAACCAAAAGAACAAGGTTAAATTGAGACATTCCTGAGTGTTTAACTGCTGGTCTACATTTTATTGTGAATGTTATGTATGAAGTGTTTTGGATTTATGAGATACTATGCTAAAGTAAAACCCCTATTATCTAAAATTCAAACAACCAGCAACCTCAAGCAACTGACAAAAAAAATACTAAAGTTTAAAATTGGAGCATTTCACCATTAGTTTGCCAATCCATGCTACACAGTCTCAAGCACCTGAAAAGTTCATTTACCCACATCCTAGTAATCCCCAAAGATGTCGGATACCAAGGATTTTTACTGTATTTTTATTAAAATATAGATTGAAATTAATTTGTATGTTTACTGTGTGATAGATGAAGACTAAAAATATCTGATCTGTATGTTGAGAGATAATAGATGTGATTGTGAATAATTAAGTTAAAAATGTGGTCAACAGTGCATCTTTCATTTTTCTCACTCATTTGATGAATGCATGTTATTTCATTTTCTATTTTGATTCTTTTGTTCTAGGCTTATGTGGAAGCCCAGAATAAATTAACGTTGCCATTTTTGGAGAAATGTCCAATAAGAGAAAAGTTCAAAGCACGAATGACAGAACTGTATGATTATCCAAAGTATAGCTGCCATTTTCGAAAAGGGAAAAGGTACTGATGAAAAATATTAAAATGCTTAATATTTTCTGTGCATGATTTTAAGCTATGTTTCAGAGTAAATTGAGATATATTTGATAATATTAGGCATTTTGTATTATGAGTCCAGAGGACCCCAAAACCCAGCAGCAATAGGTATTCAACACGACAAATTATTACTTAAATAAAAGTTCCTTTTAATTATCTTTAAACATGAAAACAGAATCACACTTTAACTTATCACTATTAACTTAACCTAACTTAACCCCCTTCTAATTCTAAGCACACATGCGTGTAATGTGTGTGTAAGTTCAGAAAAGTACTTTGATTCACAGTCCAATCTCACTTCTCATTCCTCCAAGTTCACTGGTTGCAGGAAATTCTTATACTGTGCACAGAATTTCACATTTATTTAGTTCACCAGGCTTTGGTGCTTGAAAGGTAAATGGTTACCACTCAGGAAGGTTCTTGTCGGTTTTCAGAGAGAGATTTGTGGTACACTAGTACCCACAACTGATTCCTTTTTAATCGGCCACTTCAATGTCTTGCTGAAGAAACTTGCCCCATCAAGGTTTTCCAAATGATAACCTCTTTCTTTCAGGTCCCCACGAGTTCCTTTTCTGTTTTCCTTATTTCAAGTGAAACATTATGCAGCCAGCCATCTCCTCTTGTATGGGCCACAAGGGCTTTGACCAGGCTGAACTAAGAACTCACAACCCGTCTTCAAAATGGGGATTTCCACAAGCTTTCCAGCTTGTCCTGTTCCAGTCCCAGCTGCTGCTGACTGTAAAACTGTAGAACTGATCTCTCTTTCTTTCTCTCTCTCTCTGTGAGAGAAAACCTGTTTGACTCTCTCATGATCCTCCTAGAACAGCAAGATCCACTCCAGACAGTCTGCGCCTCCGACAAGTTATTTCATCTGTTGCCTTTTTTTGTATTAACAATCCATTATGAATTCTCTTAGGGCACTCTCCAAAGCTTTTGCAAAGGCTCTGGGGCCGACATGTCTAGCATGAGCAGAGCTCCAGTATTTTAAATAAAATCTGTTTCAAAGTGTTTCTGTGACCCAATTTATCTTCAAAAAACTTATTTATGTACAATACAAACACAACATAATTTGTCACAGTATATTATAAATAATTTCTTGTTCTCAACAGGTTCTCAAATATAGAAAATATATAACCAAATGTTTGGCGAATTGAACTTCAGCAGCCAAAAACAAACTGCTGGGGTCAAAAAGCATCTGTGAAAGCAAAAGGATAGTTGACATTTCTGGACAAGACCTGCATGAGTCCTGATGCAGGGTCTCAACCCAAAACGTTGATGATCCCTTTGCCTGCACAGATGCTGCTTGAAATGCTGAGTTCATACATCAATTTGTTTTTTCTCCAGATTTCAGCAATATAAGTCTCTCTTGCACCTTCAGTTGAATGTTAATTTTGGATGTGAGTACCACATTTACAGATGAGGCTAACAAGGCTATCCCTAGTTGACCCAAAAGATTATCCTGTTGGGTTTGGAAATAATGGTTCCCTGCTATGGCTTATTTTTGTGCAACCTCAAGATTTTGTGGTATTGCAGAGTGCCTTCAAAAGACATTTGGATTCAATGTGGTTTTCTGGTCAAAGCAAGGCTGTTTAAATTTTTTCCTCTAGCTTGTCTACTGAAGGAAAGAACTTTTGAGTCTCAATTTTAGACTAAATGAATAATAATAAAACTTTAATCCCTCAGCATTGATTGCAATTTCCAGCATTAACTGTATAAAATATATATAGCTGGACAAAATATTTGGATAAGATTCTAATTGTGAAGATATACAGTAAGGCAGTGATGACATTGAGGCATGGTGCAGAATGGTGTGTCATGGTGCAGAATGGTGTGTCATGGTGCAGAATGGTGTGTCATGGTGCAGAATGGTGTGTCATGGTGCAGAATGGTGTGTCATGGTGCAGAATGGTGTGTCATGGTGCTGAATGGTGTGTCATGGTGCAGAATGGTGTGTCATGGTGCAGAATGGTGTGTCATGGTGCAGAATGGTGTGTCATGGTGCAGAATGGTGTGTCATGGTGCAGAATGGTGTGTCATGGTGCAGAATGGTGTGTCATGCGAAAAAAATGTCAATTTAAAGAAATACAGAGAAGTATAACATTGTGGATATTCCTTAAAACAAAATTATTTTTGCTGATATGGAAAATATTGGCTTGGTCATGTAGTTTAATCTTGAAAATAATATCTAAATATAAACAGTCTGCTGGCAGAAATGTAATTGTGAGCATTGAGGAAATCTAGGAGGCACTGAGCATTGTGTTTGAATGCTATTTGGCTATGGGACTGGAACCAGAGTACTGCAGACCAACATATTTTATTCCCTTGTTCAAAGAAGAGAATTTAATCTCATTGATCAGAAAATGTTCCGAAACATTGGTCAGTGACAGGATTAATTGTCACCTGGAGGAATATGTATTGTCAAGGGGGCATGGATTTGTCAAGAATATATCCTATTTAACCAATTTGATAAAAAGATTTTTAGAAGTAATTGATCATGTGCCACATAACAAGCTCTATCAACAAAATTAAAGCACATAGAAATTAAAATTATCTACGTAACAGACTTTAGAGAGTCAAGGTTGTTTTTATATTGTGGAAAGCACCCTTGTTTTCATAGTATTGTGGCTGTTGATTCTTTTGTTTTGCATTAATTCCTAAAGAAGTGCAGGAACAGAGGAACCTGTGAGTAAAAGTGCAGAAATCATTCAAAGTAGCAGGGCGGGCTAAGAAATGATGTTATAAGACCGAAACAATTCCAGGCTTCATCAGCAGAAACATGCAGTGAAGCCATATTGAACTTTTATAAACAAGCCTCAACTGGTCATTATATTACATTATAGGAATGATAAGAAAACATTTGAGAAGGTCCAGTAAAAGATTTGCAAGAATGATTCCTGAGATGAGAGATTATACTTAGAATTTTACACGTGAGGGGCTGGGACAGTCTTCTTTAGGTAAGAGAAGGCAGAAATGAGATTTCACAGAAGATGGACAGATAGGTAGTTGGTGGATGTATGGCTACAGATAAAATAGAAACAGAATTAAGAGTCACGTAAAGAACAATTATCTTACCCACTGTTTGAAATCTAGAATACATTGCCTGCAGATATGGTAGAGGTGGATTCAATTGTGGCAATCAAGTGGAGACTGGATGAATGTATAGTATAGAAAAAAATGCAAGCCTAGAAAGAAAGAGCCTGTGAGTGCAAGTAGAGGTTTGCTGTGGTAAAGGGTTGACACACACAATAATGGTCTTCTGTTTTAACCATCCTATGTCAAGTCACCTTCATTTATCATTCATACCATTGCTCACACTGTAAAGACGAGATAGTGTTTCTCCAGGACCATGGAGCATATTTACATAAATATAAGTTAGAATAGAAGTTAAATGCATTGAAATGTTAAAACTTACACAGTAGATATCCACATACACTGTCTACATATGTTCTGGGAATTCAGGAGCCTGATGTCTTGGGAAAATACTGTTGCCCAATCTGGATGTAATGACCTAAGTACTACGGTGCCTCCTACCAGATGGCAGAAGGGAGAACAGTTTACTTGAGGGGTGTGTGGAGTCCTTCACAATGTTTATTGCCTTTTGCCTCCATTGAGTGTTGTCTACCATCTTCATGGTAGGAATAGAGCTCCCAATGATCTTTTCCGCTGACTTCACGATCCTCTGCAGGTTCCTGCAGTCCAAAGTGGTACAGCTTCCAAACCAGGTGAAGCAGTTGCACAGGATGCTCTCGATACATCCTCTGTTGAATGTAGTGTGGATAGAGAGTGGGAGTTGAACTTGTCTCAGCCTTCACAGCAAGTAGAGGCGCTGCTAGGCTTTCTTGGCTATGGAGCTAGTATAAAGGGACCAGGTGAGATTCTCCGCCAAGTGCACTCCAAGGACTCCAAGGAACTTGATACACTTAAAGACCTCAACGGGTGAAATGCCAATGGTCAGTGTAGTGTTGTCTCCCGGCTCTCTTGAAGTCGACCACCATCTCTTTTGATTTATTAATGTTCAGATACAGGTTGTTGGCTCTGCACTAGCACCTCATCTCTGTATGCTGAATCCTTATTCTTATAATAAGGTCCACCAAGGTCATGTCATCAGCAATTTGATGATATGGTTCGAGCTGTGTCTAGCTGCACAGTTGTGGGTCAGCAGAGTGAACAGCAGTGGACTGAGCATATAGCCCTGGGGGTTCTCCTTGCTCAGAGTGATTGTCTTGGAAGTGCCGTTACTGATCTGGACTGCTTGAGGTCTACCCGACAGAAAGTCAAGAATCCAGTTTGCAGAGGGAGGTGTTATATGAATATCTTATGCCTTAATTCTTCTATTCCAATCTTAAGAGGCCTAAAAAAACAGAGTTTGGGTACGCCCCAACTAAAGGCCTGAAACTAGTATGTATCTAAGCTGCAAACTTATTTCGTTGCACATTTCTGAAATAGTTGATTGCACTCTCGTTTTCAATTTGTATGGAATCTACATAATAATCTAATATTAAATATCTCATAAGTTGGCAATTCCTTTTCTAATGAAGGATCATTGACCTCAAATCTTTAACTCTTTTTCTTTCTATAGAGTTTTTTCTAGCATTTGAGGTTTCCTTTCCAGCATTCAGTTACAGACCAGCACTTAAATATGCTTTTGAGAGAACTCTCCTTACTCTAAAACAGTAGTGTATCAACTATTATATCTTCGTTTACAGTATCACAAAATTCATTTACGTTGCATGTTATGAAAGGGGTTTTTTCTCCAGTTAGATATTCCAAGTATATTATTTTTCAAAGCATTTTACAGCTATTTTGTAGCACTCTTGTTTGCTGAATAACAGGTAGCAACGAGTCAGAATGGGTAGCACATTGCTGTTACAGCACCAGCGTTTGGATCCAGGGTTCGAATGCTGCCTTCTTTGTAAGGAGTTTAGACGTTCTCCCTATGTCTGCATGGGTTTTCTCCAAGGGGTCCTCCCACCCTTCAGAAAACTTAACGGGGCTGTAGGTTAATTGGGCTTGTTGTTCAAAATGGCCTGTTACTGTGCTGTATGTCTAAATTAATTTCTTTTTTAAAAAAAAATTAGAATATTGAATGGCGATCAAAAATTTGGTTGTGGTGTTCTCAGTGTCATCAGATCAAGGAACTGATAATGGCCTTTAAGAAGGGGAAGCCGTGCAACCATACATCTGGCTTTGATGGGATGGCATTGGAATGATTTATTAGCTTCAAGTTTCTGGGTATCACAGATTGGAGGACCTCTCTTGAGGCCAACACATGAAAACAGTACCTCTACTTTCTAAAGCATTTAAGGAGATTTGGCATTTTGTCTAATACTCAATCTAACTTACAATAGGTGTACTATGGATTGTATCATGACCTGCTTTAAAAACCTGAGTACCCAGGAACGCTGAAGGGTGCAGAAAATGACAGATATAGCACCAATTTCAGTCTATTGTAGACATCTGGATCAGACCTTTTTTTCATAGAACACTACAGCACATAAACCAGCCTCTTTGGCCCTTCTAGTCTGTACCGAACCATTTTTATGCCTGTCCCACTGACTTGCACCCAATAGCCCTCTATAATTTTCCCATCCATGTACCTGTCCAAATTCTTTTTAAATGTTAAAATTGAGCCTATATTCACCACCTCAGCTGGCAGCTCGTTCCACACTCCCATCACTCTGTGTGAAGAAGTTCCCCCTCATGTTCCCCTTAAACGTTTCCTCTTTCACTCTTAATCCATGTCCTCTGGTTTGTATCTCACCTACCCTCAGTGGAAAAGCCTATCTACAATTACTCTGTCTATCCCCCTCATAATTTTAAATACCTCTATCAAACCTCCCTCATTCTTCTACACTGCAGAGAATAAAGACCTAACCTGTTTAACCTATCCCTGTAACTCAGTTCCTGAAAAGAATAACATCTCATTGTTTGTGTCATCACAAGGACATACCTCTTAGAAATTCGTATTGCTGTGTTTTTTTTACACACAAGGGAGATCTAATCATTCTATGGATCATTTTTAGTGTACCTTTGCTCCATGAATTTCAAAGTAGATCTCTCCATAACTTTGATATACAGTAGTTACCCTTAAACTCAGCAGTCTTTTAGATTTGTATACCGTTTATGCATGGATGCATTCTGCTAGTTATAAATTCATGAATTAAAATTTTTTTTCATTGATTTGCATGATTCAGAAAGTCAAAATGCCTGTCATGACCCCTGAACCGTCGTTACTGGATTTCATCAGTAGGTGTATAGAAGACTGCATGACCAAGAATTCCCCAATCGGAAACTAATCAATAAAAGAATGTGAATTTCTTAATACAAACTCAATTCATTACTAATCTTTCTAATTTTAAATATCTCATAGGTCTGAGTTTCCTTTTCTAACCCTCTATTAATCGCTCCCTACAATAGGTCGTAGATCCCACCTGTTTCAAGAATGCCATTATCATACCAAAGAAAAGCATATTTGGCCTAAATAATAACTGACTTATGGCTCCAACATCCACTATCGTGAAATACTTCAAGTATTTGATGCATTATCTCTACCTCCCAGCAGCCTTGCCCCTCTTCAATTTGCTTACTGTCCAAAAGAGTCCACAGGTGCCATCTCCCTGGCCCTTCACTTTGCCTTGGAACACCTAGACACCATGGACACCTATGTCAGGCTACTAGTCATTGACCACAGCTCTGCCTTCAATATGAGCACTCGCCCCCAAGCTTCAGGATCTTGGCCTCAGCAACTCTTTTCTAACTGACCATAATTAGGTAGCGTTGTCTCTTTTGTAATCATACTCAATACCAGCAGTCTTCAGGGATGTGCAGTCAGCCCTCTAATTTACTCTCACTACGTCCACAACCTTGCAGCCAAATGCAGTTCCAACTCCAGCTTAAAGTGGAGGGCAGCATGTTCAGCCTAGCGGTTTGAGCTATGCTGTGACAGCATCAGCTACCCGGGTTCGAATCTGGCAATGTTTGAAAGAAGTTTCCTCTGGGTGCTCCGGCTTCCTCTCATCCTTCAAAAAAAAATGTACGGGGTTTGTACGTTAATTAGGGTATTTCGACAGCATGGAGTTGTGGGCCAGAAGGGCCTATTACTGTGCTAAATTCAAATGTTAAAATATGCTGATGACTCCACAATAATGCAGAACTGGTGCTGGAGTGAAGAGAGTGGATAGCTTCAAATTCCTCAGAGTGCATATTTGCAATGACGTGACCAGAATCAACCACATTGACGTGAAAGTCAAGCAAACTTGCCAATGCCTCTTTCTCCTCAGAAGACTGAGGAAGTTTGGCATGTCCCTCATGTTCATGTTCATTAACAATTTCTATTGAAATGAAAGCATTGTGGTCAGTACAGACAATGTGGGCCAAAGAGTCTGTGCTGTATGATACTATGAAGGGCAGTATACAGATATACTATGCTGAAAGATTGGGCACACCATATCCAATCCCTAATTTTTATGCCAGATGTGGTGTAATGGGCTCCTCAGCTGAGTATCTAAGTAATATTATAGATAGAAGCCCATGTGGATTTGTCCAGTGTGCGATTAAAAAGGCATCCTATGAAAGTTTAATAATAGATGGGTATGTTGTAAAAATTGCCAACAATTCTACTTTAATGTGTACATTTAACAAATTTTGTCCTCTAGTTTTTTCTTCAAGCAATCAGGTAGGAGGAGTCACGTGATGGAGTAGTGGCCGGACGGTGAACTCCAGCCCTCTCCAGAAAAGTCAGAAAAAACAAAGGAAAACACAAAGGCACAGAAATAAAAGTTAAAGAAAAGTGAGTATAAAGGTGGAAAGAAGATGGCGACAAAAAAGAAAAATCGAAATCAACGGTAAGAAGAGAGGAAGAGAAGACAACGGAGGAAGAAGGAGAAGGCCTTACCTGTTTGAAGAGGCCCGCGGTGGAGAGAGAAACTCGCTCCCTCAGGTCGGTAGAAATTGGACTACAAAAATGGCTCGCTGAGCCGAGTAAAAGTGCGCAACCGCGCATGAAAAAAAACACACCGATGGGAGGGGTGACCAGCTGGGGAGTCGATCTCCACAGCCGGCAACAACAGCTGCAGAACATCTGCAGCAAGAAGAGAACACAGAAGACAATGGAAACAAGAAAGAAGAGAAGGGCAACAAAGAAACAACAGATGGCCAACCCAGAGGAAGAAGAGGAAGAGTACAGTGAAATAGAAGAAGAAGGGAAAGGCAAGATAAAGGATTTACTTTCTCTTATTAAAGAATACATGGAGTCATTTAAAGAATGGCAAACACAGGAATTTAATGATTTAAGAAGAAGAATAAACAACACAGAAGAGAAAATGAATAAAATAGATATGACCTTAACAGAAATGGGAAAGAAAATGGACAAGATGGAAGAGCGGGCAGTAGCAGCAGAAATGGAGGTAGAGGACTTAAAAAAGAAATTAGAGGAATCTAATAAAAAAGCTACAGAGACACAAGAACTGTTAGCTCAGAAAATAGATATAATGGAAAATTATAACAGAAGAAATAACATAAAGATAGTGGGCCTTAAGGAAGATGAAGGCAAGAATATGAGAGAGTTTATAAAAGATTGGATCCCTAGGATCCTAGGATGTCCAGAACTACAGCAAGAAATGGAAATAGAAAGGGCACATAGAGCATTGGCCTTTAAACCACAACCACAACAAAAACCAAGATCTATTTTAATAAAATTCCTAAGATATACTACAAGAGAAAAGGTACTGGAGAAGACAATGGAAAAAGTAAGAGAGGGCAACAAGCCACTGGAGTATAAAGGGCAAAAAATCTTCATTTATCCAGATATAAGTTTTGAACTCCTAAAGAAGAGAAAGGAGTTCAATACAGCAAAGGCGATTTTATGGAAGAAAGGGTATAAATTTATACTAAAGCATCCAGCGGTATGGAAAATATTTATTCCAGGACAACAAAACAGACTATTCTTGGATCCAGAAGAAGCACGAAAATTTGCAGAACAATTACAAAATAGACTGAGGGATGAAGACGTGTAATGAGAGTAAAAATGATCACGATTGATATGTATGTGGGTAAAGAGGTATAAGAGTGTATAGGTATAATGTGCATACGTGAATGTATCCGTATTTAGAGGAAAATATAGATAGTATAGACAAGAATTAATAAGGGAAGGTAATGGAATAGAGAGAATAAGGAGGGAATTAAAAGAGTGACCTTTGTTACATATGAAAAGTGAAATCTTTTCTGGGGGGGGGCTGGGTGGGGGGGAGTTGCGGTCACTGCAAAATCAGTTACGCTTGCGAGTGAATTCGCAAACCCAAATGGAGAGGGGAGATGTGGTTGTCCGACAAGGGATAAAGGACAACTCAGGAGGGGAAGGGGAGATTGGGGCTAAAGAAGTTATAAATAGGAGAATAAGGAAAATGTTTGATGTTTTAGGAATGTGGTCTTATAAAGGGTTTAAAATAAGAAAACAGAAATGGAAAAGGAGGAAAGGTAATGATGGAAAAACGGAAAGGGAAGATAAACAAAGTATAAAATGGCTACGTTGAACTATATGACTTTAAATATTAATGGAATACATAACCAAATTAAAAGGAAAAAACTGCTAAATTTGCTGAAAAAAGAAAAAATTGATATAGCATTTGTCCAAGAAACACACCTAACTGAATTGGAGCACAAGAAATTAAAGAGAGATTGGGTAGGACATGTAACAGCAGCATCGTATAATTCAAAAGCAAGAGGAGTGGCTATATTAATTAGTAAAAATGTGCCATTTAAAATAGAAGAGGAAATAATAGATCCAGCAGGGAGATATGTAATGATAAAATGTCAGATATATTCGGAGTTTTGGAATCTAGTCAATGTATATTCACCTAACGAAGAAGATCAAAAGTTTATGCAAGATATCTTTTTGAAGGTAGCTAATACGCAAGGGAACATACTAATAGGAGGGGATTTCAACCTGAATTTGGATTCAAATATGGATAAAACTGGGAAAAAAATTAACAGAAGGAACAAAGTAACCAAATTTATAATTAAATCAATGCAAGAAATGCAACTTTTGGATATATGGAGGAAACAAAACCCAAAAGAAAAGGAATATTCATATTACTCGGCTAGACATAAAACATACTCAAGAATAGACCTATTTTTGTTATCAGCTAGTATGCAAGATAGAGTAAGAAAAACAGAATATAAAGCTAGAATACTATCGGACCATTCACCCTTAATATTGACAGTAAAGCTAGAGGACATCCCTCCAAGAATGAATAGATGGAGATTAAACCCCATGCTACTTAAAAGACAGGATTTTAGAGAATTTATTGAAAAACAATTAAAAATGTATTTTGAAATAAATACGGAATCAGTGGAAGATAAGTTTATACTATGGGATGCAATGAAAGCATTCATTAGAGGGCAAATAATAAGTTATGTAACCAAGATGAAGAAGGACTATAATCAGGAAACAGAGCAGTTGGAAAGGGAAATAGTAAATATAGAAAAAAAATTAGCAATGAAGGAAGATACAACTAAAAGAAGAGAATTGGCGGATAAAAAAATAAAATATGAAACATTACAAACATATAAGGTAGAGAAGAATATAATGAAGACAAAACAGAAATATTATGAACTGGGTGAAAAACCGCACAAAATCCTAGCATGGCAGCTTAAGACAGAACAAGCTAAGAAAATGGTATTGGCATCAAGGAAAAAAGACAAACAAATTACATATAATCCAAAAGAAATTAAGGAAAACTTTAGAGAATTCTATGAACAATTATACCGAACTGAAAACGAAGGGAAAGAAGGGAAAATAGATGAATTTTTGACTAAAATTGAACTACCAAAACTACAAATAGAGGAACAAAATAAATTAACAGAACCAATTGGAACAGTAGAAATACAAGAGATAATAAAAAAATTACCAAATAATAAGACACCAGGAGAGGATGGATTTCCAATAGAATTCTACAAAACATTTAAAGACTTATTAATTCCGCCCCTCCTGGATGTAATCAACCAGATTGATGAAACACAAAACTTACCAGATTCATGTAAAACAGCAATAATTACAGTAATACTAAAACAAGGGAAAGATCCACTCTCACCAGCGTCATATAGACCAATATCTTTACTAAACACAGATTATAAGATAATAGCTAAACTATTAGCAAACAGATTAGCAGAGCAGGTACCGAAAATGGTAAATTTAGACCAAACTGGATTTATCAAAAAAAGATGCACAACAGACAATATTTGTAAATTTATTAACTTAATTCATGCAGTAGAAGGAAATAAAGCACCTGCAGTAGCAGTTGCTTTAGACGCAGAGAAGGCCTTCGACAGAGTAGAATGGAATTATTTGTTCAAAGTATTGCAAAAATTCAGTTTACCGGAGAAGTATATTAATTGGATTAAAGCATTATATAAGGGACCGTTAGCGAAAGTGACAGTAAATGGACATGTATCAAAGCAATTTAACTTAAGCAGGTCAACGCGGCAGGGATGCCCACTATCACCTTTATTGTTTGCGTTAGCTATAGAACCACTAGCAGAATTGATAAGAATAGATAATAATATAAAAGGAATAAAAATAAAAGACAAGGAATATAAATTCAGTCTATTTGCGGATGATGTTATAGTGTACTTAACAGAACCAGAACTATCAATAAAAGAATTATACAAGAAATTGAAGGAATATGGAGAAGTGTCGGGTTACAAGATAAACGTAAATAAAAGTGAAGCAATGCCTATGAATAATGCGGATTTCTCAAAATTTAAGAAGGAATCTCCATTTAGATGGCAAATGCAGGCAATAAGATACCTAGGTGTACAAATAAACAAAAATCTCGGCCAATTATATAAGCTCAATTATTATCCACTAATGAAAAAATTACAGGACGATTTAGAGCATTGGAAAGATTTACCACTAACACTAATAGGAAGGATAAACTGTATTAAAATGAACATTTTTCCAAGGATATTATACTTATTTCAGGCATTGCCAATACAACTGACAGAAAAATTCTTCAAAGAGTTAAAGAAAATAATAAGGAAATTTTTATGGAGAGGGGGGAAACCGAGGATAGCACTAGATAAATTAACAGAATGGTATAAACAAGGAGGCTTACAATTGCCAAACTTTAAAAATTATTATAGAGCCGCACAATTAAGATACCTATCAGATTTTTATCAAACAAGGGAAAAACCAGACTGGACGAGATTAGAATTAGATAAAATAGGGGAAAAGATACCTGAACACATATTATATAAATGGGATGAAAAATTGGTACAACATAGAACTTCTCCAGTATTACATCAATTCCTCAATGTTTGGAAGAAGATTCATGTAGAAAGAAATAAAACAAATTATCAATTACCAAAACTAATATTGACGCAAAATAAGTTACTCCCTTTTACAATAGATAACCTTTCCTTTAGAGAATGGGAAAAAAAAGGGATTAAACGAATAGAAAATTGTTTTTCAGGAAGTAGATTCTTATCCTTTGAACAAATGAGAGATAAGTACAATATAACGGGAGATACAGCGCTGGCATATTACCAATTGAGATCCTACTTGAAGGATAAATTAGGAAGCAGTTTGAGTTTGCCAGAGGGAAGTAACCTTGAATATGTGATTACAGATACAATGTTAATCAAAATATTTATAACAAATATGTATATTAAACTGCAAGAAAAGGAGAATGAGGAAACAAATGGTAAAACTAAACAAAAATGGGAACAAGATTTAAATATAAAGATAAAAAAGGAAACATGGGAGAAATTATGTTCTGGAACGATGAGAAATACAATAAATACGAGACTACGTATGATACAATGTAACTGGTTACACAGACTATACATTACACCTCAAAAGTTAAATAAATGGGACCCAACAGTATCTGATAGATGTTTTCGATGTAAAAAAGAAATGGGAACAACAATTCATGCAATCTGGACATGTGAGAAAGAAAAATTTTGGGAAGATCTCAATCAGATATTAAATAAAATAACAGAAAACAATATACCAAAGAATCCAGAGATCTTTCTCCTAAGTAACATAAAAAACAAAGAATTTGGAATTGATTTGGAGGATGCACAAAAAAGATTTGTTAAGATATCTCTAGCCGTAGCAAAAAAATGTATTATGTCAACCTGGAAATTGGAAGATAATCTGAAAATACAACAATGGTATATAGAAATGAATAAATGTATTCCATTAGAAAAAATTACATATAGTTTAAGAAATAATATTGAAATATTCGAACAAATATGGGAGCCTTACATTAAATACAATAGCGAAAACCTACCGGGGACAATCATTACCTAAGTTGATGGAAGGAGAAGGAAAGAAAAGAATGGACTCAGTAGAATTTCTGGTGTATTTTTGTTGAATGACAACATTGTCTGACTGATTTAATGTAACCTAGACTGTATACCTAAAATGGATGGGGGGGGGGGGGGTGGGTGGGTGGCTTGGGAGGAGGGAGTGGGGGGGGAGAAAAAGTCACTGTATATATGTGAAAAAGAAAAAGTGTATCATGGCTAATGTGATTTATGGTGTGAAAAATAAAAAAAAAGCGATCAGGTAACAGCAAAACAAGAATTTTAGAAAGATCACATCACGTGCTGTGTTCCTGTAGCTATTAAGACACACAAGTAATATATTTATATGGCTGGATTGGAATGGTGGGTTTCCATCTCATTGTAGCCAGTGATTGAGTTTATTTCTAGAATAATGCAATGGAAAAAAAGTACATTGAATCAGCTAAATACAAAATGAGTATATTTTAAAATGAGTACAATTTGGATATATTCTGCATATAGTGAACCGGAGTGGACTCGAAAGGCCGATGTGGCCTGTTTCCACTCCGTAAATGGTTATATGGTTATAATTGAAAACATTACTATTTCAATTAAAAATTTTTTTTAATGTTTTTGAACATAGACACTGAATTGCAAATCAAATGTCTTTTAAAAGTATGGAACTCGCTCTCAAGGCCTCCAGGGTAGTCTGAAGACCAACCAGCTAACACTCAGCTCATAAATTTTTCTGCTTCATTGGATGGCCACAGGAGTAACCCTTCCAGTGCATTAAGATTATTAGCTCATCCCGTGTTTCTTATTCTTCTCACATGCACCTCTAAACTTTGATATTAAAATGTTTTCACCATTGGGAGAATCCTGAACAAGGGGCCATTTCTATAAAATAAGGAGCAAATAATTTAAAATTGAAGTTAGTATAAATTTCTGGTCACTCTTTCAGTATCTGTCAATTTTATACACCCACTGAGTCACTCGTGTCCAAGGAAAACAAACCCTGCTTTTCCAGGGTTATATTTACTGAAATATTCCAGATTCACTCTGTGTCTGTCCAAAGAAATCAACTCTTTCTTTGTAGAATAGTGTTCATTATTTCTTTCACCTTCATTGCAGAGGGTGAAATAGTTGTGTTCGTATTTTCAGAACTTTATTACATTGACAATTACTAATTCCCCAGATGTGCCTTGAGGGCTATTGTTATGCCAAAAATGTCCTATTATTAACAAGAACTGATCAAGTCCATTTGTTTGTTCCCAGTTCTTTATTACTATTAATAATCCATCTGAAGTAATTAAGGAAAAATACAGAGGTTATTTTGTGACAGCTGAGTTCTAGTTTATTGTCATCTGAATTTGACTTCTCCATAAATTTTGCAGGTATTTTCATTTCTTCAACACTGGACTGCAGAACCAAAGCGTGATGTATGTCCAGAGTTCACTCGATGATGACCCTCAGGTTTTCCTTGATCCCAACAAATTCTCAGATGATGGAACTGTGGCTTTAAGAGGTTAGCATTAAAATACATCTGAAATAGATTGATTTATTTTGCTGCTTATTTTTCTAAAAAAAATCACAAAGTGAATATTTAATATTTGGTTAAATTAACATTTACAATTATTCTCATAAACTAATTATTTTGAAAGCTTGTGGTCTTCTTTTTAATTAATAACTTTTAAGAAAAATAAACCATTGTATATATTATATGCAGTAGCTCCTTTCAAGGACATTGCTGAGAGTCTTCTGAGTTAAATAGTTATCTTGCAAGTATCAAATTTCGACCTTGCACTGTTTTGCTTTTGTAATAATTTTAGTGTGATGTATTGCAGGTCAAGTTCATTGTGGTAGATGTTGAGAAGAGTGTGATTCTTGTCAATTTCTTGCTGACCTTGGTTTAAATGATCTAGTCTCTGACAATAGTGAGTGGCATGATGGTACAGTGAAAGAGCTGCTGCCACACAGCTTCAGTAATCCAGAGTAAATCCTGACCTCTGGTGCTATCTGATAAGAGTTTGCTTGTGATTCCTGTGACTGTGTGGGGTTCCTCTGATGTCCTGGTTTCCTCCTAGATGTGCATGTTATGTTAGTTAGCCTCAGTAAATTGCCCCTGGTATATAGGTGGTAGAACCTAGGGGAAGTAATTGGGAATGTGAGAAGGACATAGACATGGTTTGAAAGGCCTCTTTTCAAGCTCAATGATTCCGACACTTGCATTTGCACAGACTTTTGGATCAAGCTTCAAATCCTAATAAATGAGTGCATGAACCATGTGTGAAAATGAATTTGCACTTCTTCAAAAGAAAGGCACTCTCCTACCAGCTCTTCTGTACAATGCTAACAATAAAGCCTCTGGGGGAAAAAATGGCCTTGCTTCCTACATCTCAGGCATCACTCAACACAGGTAGATGTTCATGATAGCATACATAAATGCCTTGTGAACCAACACAGCATTTTTGCTGTCTGAGGAAAAGATCATCAAAACTTCAAGCCCAGAATAAAGCTAATGGTCCAATAGGCAGCAGTTGTTCCTGATCACCTCCACTGAGATGCACATTTCCTGTAGTCCACTGGAGAGACACCATCAATGCTATCTTTGCAAATTCACTGACAAAATAAGCAAGCCAGTAATAATGTTCTCTCTGTGCTTCTCTTAATACAAGTTCCAATCTCTGGAGTTCTGCAAATTAGACATTTTGGAAGATTGACAACAGTATGATTCAGTAAAAGGGAGATGATTTGGGCTTTCTTTTTGTGGATGGTTTATTTCCTAATACAGTAGAATCCCTGTTTTCCAGAATTCAAACAACTGGCGGAAAATAAATAGGTAAAAAAATACAAAGGCTTAAATTTGAAGCCCCCAAGTGGTTAGTTTGCCAATCACACAACACTCAATCTCAAGTAACTGGCAAATGCACTTAACAGATCTATCAATCCCCATAGGTGCCAGATACCGGGTTTTTTTTAAACTGTATTTAGTTAATGAGCAAACAAGCACTGGATGTGACCTTTAGCTTGCAAGCCATTGTGAACTGTGCCTGGCAGTACAGTTTTATTAATGGTAGATGAAACTCAACTCTCCACCGTATCATTCTTGGCCTTCTGATACAAGGGTTATTGATGAAGTAGTTTAATGAGTTTGGCCAATGAATATTGCCAACTTTGATATATTTTCATTTGTGTGCTTTCACTTGCGCATTAATTTACATGTTAACTACTGTTTTGCACATTACAGACCTTGCACATTTCTTTTAATTATTGCCAAACATAATTTTGTATTTTTTCTGGAAGTCGTTCTTAACCATCAATTAAACTCTCATTGGCCTTCTGTGTTCGAGACAATTAAAAACTAAAGGGCGCTGGGCCCCAAGAGGTTTTGTATACTTTGTTGCTTCTAATGGACCATTGTGCAAATAAAGTTTTGCCATGCTCCACAGTGAACAGAGTCCTTGAAATAAAGGCAAGGCTCTATCTTCAAATGTGTTCATTTGTGGTAACTGCTCTCATGACAGATCTATCATTTTATTTGATTAATGTTAGGACAAGTAGGTTAATGTCTTGTTATATTTTCACACCATCAAAATTCAGTCTATATATTCATCTGTGACACTTTTCAAGCTTGCTTAGTAGTAATTCTTCCAAGCTGATTTTTGTTTTTTTTGATGGATGCTGAAATCTTCATTGTTTATTTTGGGCATCTGCTTCCTTCAGAAGTTTTCTTTAAAAAAATATATTCACAAAATGTTGACTCATCTGATAACACCAGCATTCCTTCCTTCCATCCTCCCTGACCGTCACCCAAAATCTTCCCCTGCCATCAATTCAAAATTAGGATTGAACTAAGGAAACTTTCAAAAGTCAATCACAATTTCAGGTCTGAAGGTGCATGAAGGTGAGACTGTTCTAATTAGAGATGTGCTTATTATTCTGTTGAGGATGATCCGTTTTAATTTCTTAACATTGATTTTGCCAAAGTAATAAAGGTTCCTAAATCCATGTTAACCTGTTGCATCATGATGTGCATTCACCTTTACTATGTTCTATCCTTCATGTGTTATTAATTAGCTGGTGATGATAATGTCTCTGGGATATTTCAAGACAACCTTATCTCTGAAAAGTGGAACAGTTATCCAAATTTAGGTACCAGCCCATGATGTTTGATCCCTTTATTGTGATCTTGATCTCAGATAGATCACGCTTTTGAGATTTTAAACTTGAAGGAGCGCAAACCAAATGTAATATTATTTCCTCACTTTGAACTCCTCTGAGATTAACAAAAACAAATGGAACATTTACATTTGAATGCTTTTTGTCCCTTTTGTACTGTTTAGATATTTCTATTTAGACACATATTTGTCGTGGTAACATCATGTTCTGACCAATAGTATTCACTTCTTCCTTTGTCAACTGCAAATAAAGGAAAAGCTCTATTCTTATTAAGTTATTAATATACATGGTGAGAAGCTGATGCCAAATGTAATGATGACAGATCAGAAGTGGAGCAAGCCAGCTGTCTATGGTCGGGAAAATTAACCTCAGTAGTATAAGGGTGGGTACTCTGCCACTTTTCATTATGTCAAGTGATTGCCAAATTAGAACTAATTGATGCAGCATTTGAGAGGATTATTTTTGATACATGTTTAAGCAGAATGACTTCAGTGATTTGAAAACTTCAGCCACAAAAGAATGAAAATATTCACCTTTTGGTTGATAATATTAAGCAGTTTTGAAACTACTTTTTCAATGAAACTGCTCTTTATAAGATTTCAGCCTTGTAGTTGTGTCTTCTCTTCTTAGATTATCCCACTGTAGGAAACAGGCTATCACTATTCACTTTATCTATGCCCCTCATCATTTTAAGGATGTCAAGTTCCTACACTTGAAGACAGGCCTAGTTTTTGCAGTCTCCTTATGATAACTCACCTTCCCTAATCCTGGCAAAAATTTAATAACTCTCTTTCAATTTTGTAATATCCTTCCTACAGCTAAATGCCCAAAACTGCACAAAATTTGACATCCCAATGCTTTTATTCAGTACCCTGACCAATAAAGGCAAGTGTCCCAAACATTCTCTTAACTACTCTGACCACTTATGCTCCCATCTTTAAAGAACTATTTAGTTACACCCCTCGGTCCTTCTATTCTTTAACACTCTCTTTGGCCCTACTATTACTATTACCAGAGTATTTTCTACCCTGGTTTTACTTTCTCAAATGTAGCACCTTTCACTTCTCCAAGTTGAACTACTCACTCTCTCTCTCCTGTAATTGAACCATTTTTTTTTTAATCCAGAAAAACACAGAAAAGAGTTGAGATCTTGAGTAGAGCTCAGCAGGTCAAATACTATCCATGGATAGAAATGGTCAATGAATGTTACGGGTCTTGAACCCTTTATCAAGATAAAAATGTAAGATTACATATATAAAGGGGGAAAGAAGCTGGCTGGTTTATATCTCTTCCCATCCTGTCCCTTAAGGACACCATCCCTTTCTTTCAATTCCTTCACCTCCATCATATCTGCTGCATGGATGACGCCTTCCACATCAGGACATTTGAAATGTTCTCTTTAATTCCCCACTCCAGTCATCAAAAATGCCGCCCCTATATCTCCATTTCTTCTACTTTTGCCCTTTCCCCACGTCCCTCCAGGCAGAATAATGACAGAGACCTTCTGGTCCTCACTTTCCACTGCACCAGCCTCCGTACTTGACACATTATTGTTACGAGCCCAAAGGATGCCAAAACCCAGCAGCAATGGGCATTCACCACGACAATGGTTACTTAAACAGAAATTGTTTTTCATTATCTTTAAACATGAAAACAGAATCAAATTTGCAGTTCAGAAGTAATTATGAAACATTTTTAGTGTCCATCTTCTGGACACAAATGACGCTGCCCCTCTTTTCTTAAAAGAGCAGTCAGAAATGGTCTTACTTATTTAAAAGCCATTTATGTGGGTATCTCCTATGATAAGAATTGTACAATACAGAACAGCATCTCCCTCTCTTTCCAGAGACTACAGTTTCAATCCTCTTTTCACAGGAAGGTCAATTTTTTTCAGTTGTCTCTCTCTCTTTTATGTTTCTCTGAAATCATGTGACGTGACATCACCACAGTTTTTGTTTTATTCCTGCAGAACCTTTTGACTTTCTTCAAAACCACTCCATATCCATAAAAATCTCTGGCCTCATCTCTAGTCCAAGAGGCCTAAATAGTTTACGATTCCAGAAAGTTTAGCACATGTCAATCCAATGGCTCTTGAGTTTTGAAACAGCTGCTAACATAATGCTGATTGTACACAGAAATGCTTTTAAGAATCACGTATGGTACTTGAGTTTCAATTAAGAGCCACTTCAGCTTCATGGCTCTTTTCCAGATGCTGATTCTGAAAGTGAACTCTCTTTCTGAATTCAATGGTGTATCTGGAAATGTGCTGTGACCTGTGTGTAACCCTGTAGCCAGCCCACAATTCCCTCACTAGAAATATATTTAACTCTATAACTTACTTTCCTAAGAAATGTATATTATAACTAAAGATTTTAACTTTTTAAAGATGAACACAAATCTGATATACTTCATAATGGGTTTTACCCATGGATGCTGTCCTCCAGCAAATCTTTGTTCTATTTTTTTTTAAATCCATTTGGCCTTCTTCCCATGTGCCCTAACCTTCCATACCAACCTGCATGTGGAACCTTATCAAACCTTGTCAGAGAGAAACAACTCACACCATACAAACTTCGAGATAAAGAAGCTATATTTATGATATCACGGAGAGTTCCAACAGGCTGTATCTGATTACCTAAGGATTGCGCAGACCAATTGACGAAGGACTTCATGGACATCTTCAACACCTTACTGTCCATCGTTCCTGCAGGGTTCAAGACCGCTACCATCATCCCGGTACCCAAGAGGGTGACAGTAACATGCCTCAATGACTACTGCCCTGTGGCACTGACCTCCACCATTATGAAATGCTTCAAGCATGTGGTGATGGAACACACCAAAGCACTCCTCCCAGAGATGCTGGACCAATTTCTATTTACTTATAGAAGAAACAATGATATAGCCTCGTTCCTTCACTCTGTTCTGACCCGCATGGAGAATGACATCTCATACGCCAGGCTGCTGTTCATCGACTTCAGCTCAGCATTTAATACGATCATTCCTATGAGGCTGATGGAGAAGCTGTCCTCGCTGGGACTCAACACCCCTCTCTGTTACTGGATTCTGGACTTTCTAACAGAAAGACTACAATCTGTCCAGATCAGTAGCAGAATATTGAAAACCATCACACTGAGCACAGGGCTGTGTGCTCAGCTTGGACCTGTTCACGCTACTGACCCACGACTTCATTGCCAGATCCAGCTCCTATAGTGTCAACAAGTTTGCAGATGACACAACAGTAGTTGACCTCATCTGCAACAATAATGAGACGCACTATGGAGAAGAGGTGGAAAATCTGACATGGTGGGAGAATAACATTCTGCTACTCAATTTGGACAAGATTCTCAATGTGGACAAGATGAAGGAGATAATCATGGACTTCAGGAGGACTAGAAATGACCACCCTCCACTACACATCAACACCTCTAGCGAAGATAGCACCAAGTTCCTTTGAGTTAGATCATGTATCTAGTGAACTATTGTGGTCACTCAACATCTCACTGGTCAGGAAGGTGCAACAGATACTACCCACATGTAGCTTTTAAATAAGATTGAAGCAGGCAAGCCTACTGGCCATCATTATGTCAACCTTCTACAGGAGCTCTATCGAGAGTGTCCTGGCCAGCTGTGGTGCAGTTGCTGCAGAGAAATAGATTGAAGGTCAATCCACAGGACCAGAAGAGTGGCAGAAAGGATTACTGGAGTCTCCCTCCCCCTCCACGACATGATCTACTGGAATCATTGTCTGAAAGGGGCACACAAAATCATTGAGCTATAGAAGATACTGTATGCAGTATCTTCCAACTGCTTCTGTCAGGGAAGAATACAGGAGTATCTGATTGCACTACCAGGCTGAGGAACAATTTCTTCCCACAGGCAGTGAGAATGCTGAACGACCAAAGGAACTGCTCACACGAATCATCCAAGACTCATTTCATGAAACAATATTTATTTATTATTTGTATGGATGAAATACTTGACCTACATATGTTTTGTTTGCCTGTATTTGTGTTATGTCTGGTGGTGCGTCTGCATGTTTTGCACCAAGGACCAGAGAACATTGGGCCATCAGGTTGTACATGTACAATCAGACGACAGTAAACTTGTCTAACTTGACTCTGAGGAACACGTTTTCATGCAAAACAAAGATAAATCTTGTGGTTCGAAAGGTTACTTAAACAACACTTCTTGTACGGTTGACAGTGCAACCTTGGAGAACAACAAGATCTGGTCTTGAATCTATAGCCCAAATTTGGCCTTAGGGCTTTTTCAGACATGCAGTTTCATTTGCCTTGGTTCTTTATTCTTATTGAGGTTTGAGCTGACTTAACATTTTAAACGTTAATTCTTCCACACTTTACTAAAATCCTTATAAATAACCTCAACTGCCTCTTTGTTACCTCTTCAAAAAAATTTGTATCAAGTTTGTGAGACATGATTTTCCATTAATAAATCCCCTAATTTCTCTTGCCATCCAATTCTTAATAGATTCTATCTCTTACTATCCTTTTCACCACTGACGTCAGACTAGCAGGTCTGTAATTATCTGGAATAACCTTGCAGCCCTTTTTATTAATGGCACTATATTTGCCATCCTACAGTCCTCTGGAATTTTTTCTGTCCTCAGCGATGAGTTAAAAATATCTTTCAAGGCCCCAGCAATTTACTGCTTCCCAGAATGTTCTGAGATGCACCTGGTCTGAGTCTGGAGATGAATCCACTTTGTTACCATCTAAGACTGCTGACGTTTCTTCGTTACTGTGGCATAGTTAGTGTAATGGTTAAAGCAATGGTATTATGGTGCCAGCGACCTGGGTTTGAACCTGGCGCTGACTGCAAGGAGTTGATATGTTCTCCCCATGTATGTGTGGGTTTCCTCCAGGTGCTCTGGTTTTCTCCCGCCCTTCAAAAGGAGTTGTTGATTAATTGGGGTATGTTGGCAGCATGGGGCCAGCACAGGCTGGAAGAGCCTGTTACCGTACTGTAGGTCTAAATTTAAAATTAAATTAATGGCGAAGACATACTCCGGGCTATATTTAGTTAGCTCCCTCTCTTCCCATTCTTGCTTATCTGTTCCACAGTAAACACGTTCACAAAATATTCATTTAGGATTGAAGTGCCAGTTGATGACGTACACAAGGACGATGTGGTCAAACAATAATCATGGCTTTTATTAGCAGAAACTCGTAGTACAATAATGAAAGACAATAGATGCATATACTGTTATATCCAAGGGGAGTCTCCTTAACAGTAGAGATAATGCACAGCCAATGTTTAGTACAGCAAGGCTCGTCAGGGGAGGGGGGGGAGAGACAGGCAGCTTAGCAGACATTCACCACAAGGATATTCCCTGACTCATCTGACTCTATACCCGATCCCTCTTCTGATGCTTAAGAAGACCTGTTCTTTCCCCTCTGACCCTTTTGTTCTTGGTGGGATTAGACAGAACAATATTTTGGCACAAACTAGATGGTCGAAAGGTCTGTGTCCGTGCTGACGTGCTCGATGGTTTGATGCTGATGAAATTATTTTGGATTCTCCTTTACACTGTCTCCCAAAGCCATCTGAAAACCTCGTTTGGTCCTCAATTCCCTCTTCACTATGATCTGACATTCCTTGGACTTAAGGGATTCCTTAAATTTGTCTGCTCGTATTTGATATTTGCCTCCTTTTTCTATCTGATCTGTGACAATATCTCTTGTCAACCAGAGTTCCTTGGAATGGTAACAATAACCCCTTGTTTCTTCCTAAGCCTGTCTGCTTTCCCCATTAGGTTTTTTGCATTAAAATAAACACAACAAAATTTGGATAAACAAGAAAATCTGAAGATGCTGGGGTGTAGGGCAACAAACAAAAGTGCTGGAGATACTCAGCAGGTGACGCAGCATCAATAGTAAATAAAAGGCATTCATGTTTTAAGCCTATACCCTTCTCTAAGAGTGTTGAAAACCAGACAGACACCTGAATAACATCGTGGAGGGAAGGGGGTTGAAAACAGGCCAACATGTAAGAGGTAGTAAGTAGGTGGATACAGCTGGGAGGGTAGAAGACAAACAAGCTGAGAAATAAGAAAAAATGAAGGGTTATAGGTGTGAGGTGGGGAAGGATTAGCTTATTGAAGAGTAGGTTTTCATAGTTTGGCACAATGTCTTGGGCCAAATGGCCTGTACTGTAAAGTTCTAAGTTCTAGGTGATAGGGGAATATGGTATTTAGACAGGTACATGGAAAGGAAGGATTAGCAAGCCAAATCCAGACAAATGGGTCTAGCCTAGGCAGAGAAGTTGATAGGCAGAGATGAGCTGGGCCAAAGGGGCTGTTTCCATGCTGTAAAATTCTATGATTCTAACTCCGAATGGATATGTGCGCGAGGTAGCAGCAAGGAACTTTATCACGGTTGGTAGATCACTAACTAATTTTCACATCAAATTCACAGAAATTGCCTTGTGTGTGGCCAGGAAGTGCATAGCAGTTACATGGAAGTCTGACTCCCATCTACTCATGGATAGCTGGTCTTTGGAGTTGAATAACTGTATCCCATTTGAAAAGATCACATGCAATCTCAGGAAGGGATGTAACATCTTCCTAAAAATCTGGCAGCCTTATTTAGAGCATATAGGTACCTCACTGGTGCCAATGTAGGGTCACGATCACTACTGGCTAGCCGGTAGACCTCTGTAAATATTTTAACCCTGTTATTCTCATGTCTCCATATGCTTTACTGTACTCACTGACAGTGCATTTTTTTTTACTTTTTGTTCTTTCTCTGTTTAATAGGACATATAGAGGGAGGGATTATTTTACGTTTTGTATTTGTTATGATTGTTGATTGTTAAATATATTTAAAATGATAAATAAAATATTTCAAAAAAAAGTTAACAGCAAGGTAGGATGTTCTGCAACTCGTGTTGTAAAGTAACTTGCGAACCATTGCTATTGTGAATAATGTCTGTTCACTAGAGGTCTCAGGAGTTCATCATTTCTATCAGATTTGTTCGTGAATATGTGCAGTCAAACTGGCATGATTTTTCTCCCCTGAGAGAATTTCTTCCATACATCTTCTGAACATATTAGCGCTACACTTATACAGCACCAGTGACCCTGGTTCTATTCCGTATATGTCTATACGGAGTTTCTGTGTTTTTCCCATTTCCCCCTGGGCTTCCTCCAGGTGCTCTGGTTTCTTCCCATGTACAGATTTATTGAGTTAATTGCGCACGTGGGTGCATTTGGGTGGGATAATTTTGTAGGCTGGAAGGGTCTGCAACCATCCTGTATCTCCAAATTTTTTTTAAAAATTCTGACTGCTATACTTGTGAATTTGTTTGCTTGTTTCAATTATTCAATTCACTTCTGTTTATAGGATATGCATTCTCAGAAGATGGTGAATATTTTGCATATGGGCTGAGCACAAGTGGGTCAGATTGGGTAACAATCAAGTTCTTAAAAGTGGATGGTGCTGTGCAACTTCCAGATATCTTGGAAAGAGTGAAGTTCAGCTGTATGGCATGGACCCATGATGCTAAGGGAATATTTTATAACTGTTACTTAAAGCAAGATGGAAAGAGTGATGGTAAGATGAATTCTATTGAAACCAATATTAAAAACTTTAACATATGTTTTGTAGCTTAATCAAGATATTGTATCTGACAATATATTTTCAAATGGTAAGCCTTCAGCCCAATTTGCCCATCCTGAATTTATTGCTAAGCTCACTCTCATTTGGTCACATTTGGACCATTTGCTTCCCATCCATGGACTTATCGACATGTCTTTGAAATGTTATAATTGTACCTGCTTTAACACTTTATCTCGCAGCTTATTCCAGGTAGTCTCTACCCTTTGTGTTTATATAAAAAAAAAAAAAAAAGTTTTAGATTCCCATACACTGGGGCAAAGACTACAACTATGCCCTCTTGTACACTTCTTTAAGATCCCTCCTCAGCAGCCTGCACTCCAGTGAGAAAACTCCTAGCCTCAATATTGCAAGCCCGAGGAGGGAGTCACGTGATGGAATAGTGGCCGGTAGGGTAAAACCAGCCCTTCTCCAGAAAAAAAGAAAAAAAAAGTCAAGAAAAGACAAACCTTAATGAATATAAAGAATATGAAATAGATAAAGTTGCAGAGAGGAGAAAGAAGATGGCACCCAAGAAGGAAAAAGTAAAAGCAACGGGGAAAAAAGAAGAAAAGTCACCAGAAAAAAAAGAAGGCCTTACCTGCACGAAGAAACAGGGAGCCGTGGTGGCGAAGAGCGCCAGATCTCCGAGGTTGGTGCCGGCCCCATGGAGTCGCAACGCCCCCACCCCCCCCCCCCGGTGGTCTGGAAAGATGGCTCTCTGAGCCAAACAAAAGTGCACAATCAAAGGTAAAAGGTAACACCGACGGGAGGGGGGGGGCTCAGCCGAGGAGCAGGCAACCACAGCGCGACCAGCTGAGGGACGCCTGACACCAGGGCTCTCAGCTGGAAAATGAGGAAGGTGGCAGGAGAGGGAGTGAGGAACCAGGCGAGGAAGAAAGTCGACGGGGTGAATGGCAAGATGAGCAGCAGCAGGAGGCCCGACAGATGAGCAGCCCAGGAGGGGAGGATCAACAACAAGAGGCCCAGCAAGAAGATGCCCAACAAAGTGATGCAAGCAACTCATCAGGAGAATCAGTAGAGACACAGATAAAAAGAGAAGAAGACACAAAAGAGAAGAGGAAGACCAAGATCTTCACAGAGAAATAGAAGGTAAAACAGATGGATAGAATATAGATAAAGCCTTTTTTGAAGAACAAATGAGAGCATTAAAAGAATAGTTGTCATTAGAATTTAGTGCAATTAAAAGTAAAATGAAAAGAACAGAAAATAAAATGCAAAGATTAGAACTAGTCATGACAGGAATAGGGAAAAGAGTAGAAAATGTGGAAGAACGTGAAACGGCTGTAGAAATGGAAGTAAATAACTTAAGAGGAAAATTGGAAGAAAGTGACAAAAAAATTAGAGACACACTAGAGTTGTTATCTCAGAAAAATGATATGTTGGAAAATTATAGTAGATGAAACAACATAAAAATTGTGGGCCTGAAGGAGGGTGAAGAAGGCACAGACATGAAGGAATTTATAAAAGGATGGCTCCCGAAGGTCCTGGGAACGACAGAAATGCAGGAAGAAATAGAAATAGAACATATACTTTAGAAGTGGGATGAAAAGCTGGTGCATTATAAATGCTTACCAGTATTGCATCATTTACTTAATACATGGAAGAAGATCCACTTAGAAAGGAAAAAAGCGAATTATCAAATACCAAAATTGTTATTGACGCAAAACCCATTAATCCCTTTTACAATAGATAACCTTTCCTTTTGAGAATGGTAGAGAAAAGGAATCAAAAGAATAGAAAATTGTTTTTTGGGAAATAATTTATTAACATTTGAACAGTTGAAGTACAAATATGGAATAATTTATGGTACATTGTTTGCATATCACCAACTGAAAGCTTATTTAAAGGATAGATTTGAATATGTGTTTACAGACACAATGATAATTAAGAGATTTATAACGAACATTAAGCTGCAAGATAAGGAAAATGATTAAATAAGCTGTAAACCTAAAAAAAAAGTGGGAAAAGGATTTAAACAAAGATAAAAAATGAAGCATGAGAGAAATTGTGTTCTGGAACTACAATAAACACAAGGTTACACATGATACAGTATAATTGGTTACACAGGTTAAATATAACTCTTCAAAAATTAAAAGAATGGAATCCAACATTATCAGATAGATGTTTTCTCTGTAAGAAGGAAATGGGAACAACAATACATACTATTTGGGCATGTACGAAAGTGAATACGTTTTGGGAAGATCTAAATCAGATATTAAATAAAATCACAAAAAAAAACATACCAAAAAATCCAGAGATCTTTCTTTTAAGTAACATAAGAAGTAATGAATTAGGCCTCAAATTGGATAAAGCGCAAAAAAGATTCATTATGATAGCCTTAGCAGTAGCAAAAAAGTATATAATGTTAACTTGGAAAATGGAAGAGAGCCTGAGAATACAGCAATGGTACATGGAAATGAATAAATGTATTCCATTGGAAAAAATAACATATAATTTTAAAAATAAAGTCACATTATTTGAACAAATTTGGGAACCATGCATGGAACATAACAGAGAGAGCTTGCTTCGGACCTCCACCCCCTAAAATGATAAGAAGACAAAACAATTTGATTCAGTGTGTAAAAACAGATGCCGCATTTTTCTTGTTTATTTTTCATTGCTTTATGGTTTTATTGTATTGTATATGTTAAATATTTATTGGTTTGGAGGGGGGTGGGAAGGTTGGAGGGAAAAAAATGGAGAAAATGCCACTGTATATATTTAATGAGAAATGTTTGTATATATTTTGGTTGATCTGGTTCACAGTGTAAAAATTTAAAAAAAAATATTGCAAGCCTGCCAGTTCTGGTGATATTTCTGAATCTTTCCAGCTTCATAATATATTTTCTAGATATCTTTTGTAGATTTCTAGTTGATTAAAACTGGGCAGAATCCTCAAAATATGGCATCTCCAATGTCTTGTATAATAAGAAGGTGACATCCTTTCTCCTGTACTCAGTTCCCTGACCAATGAAGGCAAGGATACCCAATGTCGCCTTCAAAACCCTGTCTACCTTTGGCACCAATGGAACAATTTCCCACACAAAAAGCCATACTGAATATTGTCTTTGCTTTTCCAAAAGCTTGTAGATCTTGTCCCTCAGAATCCCTTCCAGTAACTAACCCACAACTGACTTTTAGCTTCCAAGATTATAATTGTGAACAAAATTTCCAGAAGTGACAGACTTTCTTACTTAAACTTAGTTATGCCTCAAGTTTACCATCTATCACGACATTAATTATTTTGATTCTATTTTCCCTTATTTATGTCAAGAATGTCATTATCACAATTTATTTCTTCAAATAATAGATATGCCATATCCTGTAACTTGGCAGAAGCCTATCAGCCTTGTCAACTGAATTGTACACTGATAGATTGAGGCCAAGCACTTTCTGAGCAACTTAACTGCAAAATTAATTCCATCTATCAAGCAAAAGAACAAGCTATAAATCAAGAGTGCAAAATATTGCTGTAAAGATGACCGATTAATTTAATCATTGAAAACTTAGAGCAAAAGGATAGCAAGGGACAAAGTTGGTCCTCTTGAAGATCAGAGTGTTCAGCTATGTATGGAGCCAAAAGAGATTGGAGAGATCTTAAACGTTTTTTTTGCATCTGTATTTACTCAGGAGATGGACAAAGCTCTCTTGAGGCAAATGAAGGTGGATAAATCCCTAGGGCCTGACAGGATTTTCCCTCCGATTTTGAGGCTGGCTAGTATAGAAATTGCAGGGGCTAGACTTTTAAAATGTTCTTAGCCATGGGTGAAGTCCCAGAGGATTAGAGTATAGCTAATTTTGTTCCTTTGTTTAAGAAAGCTTCGAAGAATAATCCAGGAAATTATAGGCTGGTGAGCTTGATGTCAATCTGGGTACATTATTGTAAGGTGTTCTCAGAGATCAGAAATCTAAAAATTTGAATAGACAGGGACAAGTCAAGTGGGGTTGTGTGTGGTGATTGTGTTTAACCAATCTTAAGAGTTTTTAGAGGAAATTACCAGAAAAGTAAATGAAGTAAAAGCCATGAATCTTGTCTACATGGACTTTAGTAAAGTCTTTGACAAGGTCCCATGTGGAAATGTGGGATGAGGTGATAAATTGGATTAAACATTGGCTTAGCAGAAGTTAGAGAGTGGTACTGGAAGTTTACTTCTCTGATTGGAGGCCTGTGACCTATGGTGTGCCTCAGGGATCATTACTGGGTCCATTTTTGATTGTCTTCCAGATCAAAGATCTGGATGATAATGTGGTAAATTGCATTCGCAATTTTGTAGAAGGCATAAAGTTTGGAAATGTGGGGGACAACACAGAAGGCTTTCAAAGGTTGCAGTGGGTCCTGGACCAACTGGAAAAAAAGCTGCAAAATGGCAGATGGAATTTAATGCAGACAAATGTGAGGTGTTGCACTTTGGGAGGACTAACCAAGGTAGGACATGTGCAGTAAGTGATAGGGCGCTGAGGAGTTCAGTAGAACAGACAGATCTGAAAATACAGATATATAATTCCTTGAAAGTGGCATAACAGATGGAAAGGGTCATAAAGAGAGCTTTTGGCACATTGGCCTTCATGAATCAAAATATTGAATACAGGAGTTGGATGTTATGGTGAAGTTGTATAAGGCATTGGTGAAGCCAAATTCTGTGCAATTTTGGTCATCCAACTGCAGGAAAAATGTCAATAAAATTGAAATAGTCCAAGAAGATTTACCAAGATATTTCTGGGCCTTGAGGAACTGATTTACAGGGAAAGGTTAAGCAGGTTAGGACTTAATTCCCTGGAGCATCAAAGAATGAGGAGAGATTTGATCGAGTTAGATTAAACTATGAGGGATATAGATAGAGTAAATGCAAGCAATATTTTCCACTGAGGTTAGGTAAGACCAGAATAGGAGGACACAAGGTGTAAAGGTAAAATGCTTTGGGGGAACACTAGAGGGGAATTCCTCTTGCAGAGAGAGGTGAGAATGTGGAACTACCTATGAGCTGAAGTGGTGAATGTAGGCTCATTTTTGACATTTAAGAAAAATTTGGATGGGCTCATGGATGGGAGGGGCATGGAGAACTGTGGTCCAAGAACAGGTCAATGGGACTGGGCAGAAAAATTTGGCATGGATGAGATGGTCTGAAGGGCCTGTTTCTCTGCTGTATTTCTTTTGCCCTTTTTTCCTTCCCCTTTTAAGACATGAAATGAAATCTTACTGTTCTGTTACGGATAAACAGATTGTATTGCATGAATGTTCTTGATTTTTAAGTTTTAAAAAAAATGGCATATCCTCATCACCTGCCATTCTTGTTATTAGGTACGGAAACCTCTGTTAACCTTCACCAGAAATTATACTACCATAAATTGGGATTTCAACAATCTGAAGATGTATTATGTGCCGAATTTCCAGACTATCCAAAATGGATGGGTGGAGCTGAGGTAGTGAGACAATGTTTTCTCCTTGAATAGTGCTGTTATTTACTGTATTTTGTTCATTACTGGGGTTTTTTTTTTGCAATAAAGAGTGTATCGGAAATGCAGTAGCCTTAAATCCTCCTAAATTATTCTGTAGTGTCTGCAGCTTTTTGAAACAGTCTTAAGGAAACCCATGGCATTCATGTCTGAAAACAATCTTTTGGAACTATTGTACACATTCTTAAGATGACTGAGTGGGTTATTAAATACTTGGGTAAATATTATCATTTGAAAAAAGCTAAGGAGAAAAAGTGGGAATTTTATGCTTTTGCACATTTTTAAAATTAAGGTATTGATCAAGCTGGTTTGCAACTGCCTCTCCACATCTTACTGAAGTAGCTAATTGAAACTCTACTCATTGACTGAATATTTTGTCACAGTGAACATTATGATTCCAAGTAGGAACAGCTAGAACTTTCTCCTTCTCATTGTAGGGGTGATGGTAATAGTTCCACTACATATTACAACATAAAAGGAGGCCACTCAACTTACTGTGTCCATGCCATTTATAGCATCAGTGTTATCCATCTCTTACTTCAATGTAACTCTGCAATTTATTCTGTCATCAACTCCCCTTTAATATTTTGTCTCTTACCTAAACTAGAGTTATTTATAGCAGGCGATTGACCTGCTGGAGAAGAAGCAAGAATTGAGTCTCAGAAAGAACATATAAATAGTAATTGAGATCAGACTCAAACCTGGGTTGCTGGGCTTGTACCTATAACTGTGCCACACCTTTACCACATACCCTAATCTAAGGCATTTGCTCAGCATAGATGATCATTTGTTGACACTACGAGGCATGCAAGATACCAATACATAAATTAACATGGGATAGCCATACGCTAGCTTCCCATGTAGTTTTGACAGGGCAAGGTAATTCAACATAATTACAAACCAGTCACTGTTGCTCAGAGGCAGCGTGTACAGATTCTGTGTGGCTAGGCCCACTTTGTCCACCACACACCAAAAACATCTTTTCCTCATTCCCATCCTGATCACTGCCTTCAGTCTCACTGGCTCTCCATTTACTTGTCTCCCCTTTTAATCAGTCAGAAATAATAACCAGTGGAGCCAATTTATTATGTTCCTTTTGTACTCCCCCAGACCTCCCTCAGTCAACAATGTTTCCAAGAACAGATGACAAGAAAGCATGTATTTGCATTTTTTTTTCCTGTGACATGACGGTAACAATCCCACATCATATAAAATAAAAATGCTAGTCATAATCTTCAGATATTTCTTTCCTCTTTGAAAACCATTTCCATATTTTGTTAGGTCTTGATGAAAGTAAATACTATTTGTGTTCTTTTTCTAAAGTTTCAGCAAACTTTAGGAAAATGGCAAGAAAACTCACATACTGTGTAAAGTTCTCATGATTTCAATAGGATATTGATTAATTGAGGGTGACCTTGATAGAACAGTACTGAACCACATCCTAAATTTGGCATGGCTTGATGAATACAGTAAAACCCCAGTATCTGGCACCTATGAGGATTGGTAAATGCTGGATAAATGAATTAAATTGTGTGTTGCATAGATTGGCAAATTAACCACTAGGGGGCACAATTTTAAGCTTTTGTATTTTTGACCTATTTATTTTCCATGATTTTTTTGTCGGATAACGGGGATTTTACTGTATCTTTTATTTAGTATTTGATCAAGCAAGGAATCTAAATATTTTTAACATAGTTTTGAAAGTTTTGAAGCTCATCAATACTTGCTATCAATCATTTACTCAGTCTCAGTCAGAAGGACCAACCACTAATGATATCAAGTGATGCCTGCACGAATAGTTTGTTTCTTATTTAGCCTACCTTCTAGGAGACATTTGATTCCAGACAGTCGTGTCTTAATCCAGATACAATTGCTGTAATCGAAAGCAGAAAGAGAAATGAGTGAATAAATACTTTTGATAATAGCAATGAATTTGTCCAAGTATTGGAAGACAACCCATACAGACACTGACCATCACTGCTGGAAAACTAAAATTTGTTTTCTTCCCAAATCCCTCCAACTGCTTCTCTGGTATTCTTATATTAACCATAAGGTCAGGGTAAGGTTAGATTTTTTTTTTGCTGACATTCTCACTGTGTTAAACTTCATTTTCAACATCTTGAATCAAAATGTTGGCCTTCTGCAGGACAGCTTTAGAGACCCTAGAGGCTAGGATCCAGAATTTAAAAAAAGGGAATGCTGGATAAAGGGTTTCAAAACAAAATATTGACTTAAGTTTTCCACCACTATAGATGCTGCTTCGGTGCTGAACTTTTCCAGCATTCTGTTTTTTTACATCAGGTTTAGAATCTGTGAGCAATATTGTGGCCCTTAGATTTTTGCGTATGAAGCAAAGTTCTGACAAGGTGTGCAAAAATATACTGAATAAGAATGTATGATTGATTTTAGCAAAACAAAAATTGTTTTTTTTTTGATGAAAGATTGTTTATACCTGCTCTGTTATTTTGGTTTTAGCTGTTTTTGGTTGCAGTTTTATTAAATTTTGTATTTATGGAGCTCTGAATTCCAAGGAAATCACTAGATTACATTTTTTTTTGTTACAAGCAGAATGAGTAATTTGTTTAATTTTTTTACCAAATTAATTGCTTGTTTATCATTGTAATCAAGTTTGTAATTTTATTCATGAGTGGTAAATTAATCGCTTTAACACAATATTCCACTGGGGCCTCACAAACATTTTGATTGAATCCTCTGGTCTCCCCTCTGCCCCCAGGTGTAACAAACATAGAACCCCTTGTTCTCATCTACCATCCCACCAGCTTCCACATTTAACACATTATCCTCCCAAATTTGTGGCACTTACAACAGGATCCTACTACTAGACACATCTTCCCCCCTCTGAAGGGACCACTCCTTCCGTGACATCCTCATTCACTTATTCCCTCCACCATCAAATTCTCCCCACCCTAGCACCTTCCCCTTTGGCCGCAGGACATGCTACTCTTGCACCTATACCTCCTCCCTCACTGTAGTCTGGGGTCCCAAACAGGCCTTTCAAGTGAAGCAACACTTCACTTGTGTATCCACAGGATTGATTTACTGCATCCAGTGCTCCTTTTGTGGCCTTTTCTACATCAGAGAGACTGGGTGTCGACTGGGAGATTGCTTTACTGAGCACCTTCGCTCCATCTGCACCAGTGACAGAGACCTCTTAGTAGCCAACCATTTCAGTTCTGTGTCACACTCGCACATCTATCCATGTCCTTATGTACTATCCTACCAAGACCACCTGTAAATTGGAGGAATAGCACCTGATTTTCCATGTGGGCCCTCTCCAGCTAGATGGCATTAACCAACTTTTCCGGTTTCAGCTAACCTGCTCTCTTCTTCCCACCCACCCTCCTCTTCCCCCTTCCACCTCTCCTTCACCCCCCCCATTCTCCCTCCCATTGCTTGCTGATGTCCCCTCCCTCCCTCCTCCACCTATAATGTCCTGTCTTTGCGACCACATCTCCTCTCCTACTCTTTTATTTGGACGCCGGCTGACATTTTTCCATACCTTGATAAGGGGCTCAGGCCCAAAGCATCAGTTATGTATTTTTACCTTTGCTATATAAAGTACACTGCATGACCTGCTGAGCTTTTCCAGCATTGTGTTTTTACTCACAAACATCTTGTACTACTGCATACATGGCATCCCAACTTCCATGCTCAGTACTCTGACTGATAAAGGCCAATGTGCCAAAAGCTTTATGGTCACCCTATCTACCTGTGACACCATTTTCAAGGTCCTATGTTCTTGTATTCCTAGATCCCTCTGCTCTACAACACTCCCCAGATTCCTACCATTCATTATGTTGGGTCTAAACCATGTTGGACCTCCCAAAATGCAACACCTCACATTTCTGTACATTAAATTACTCTGCTCACCTGCCCAAACATTCAAGATTCTGCTGCAATCTTTGGCAACTGTCTTCACTATTGACAATACCAGACACTTTCGTGTTCTTGCAAACTTGCTAATTGTGCCATGTATGTTTTCATCTAAATCATAGATGATAAACAGAAATAGGCTCAGTATTGAACCCTGTGGTACACCACTAGTTACAGGTCTCCAGTCCGATAAACAATCTTCCGGCATTACTGTGCTTTCTACCATGAATTTTCTCGCCATTCTGGTGTCTCACCTTGGATCCATGCGATCTAACTTTCCAGAGCAGCCTACTGTGTGGAAGCTTATCAGATGCCTTGATGAAATCCATATATACAACAGCTCTGCCTTTGTCAACCTTCTTAGCCATATCTTCAACAAACTCGATTAGATTTGTGAGATATGACCACGCTGACTATACCTAATCTGCCCTTGTCCATCCAAGTGCATGAGTATCTTTTCCCTCACAATGCTCTTAAGCAACTTCATCAACCACAAATGTTGAACTCACTGACCCTTAGTTCCCAAGCTTTCCCTGCAGCCTTTCTGGAATAGAAGCACAACATTTACCACCCTTCAGTCGTCTGGCAGCTCATCTGTACTTAATGACCACTCAACAATCTCAACAAGGCATCTGCAATTTCCTTTCTAGCTTTCCACGGTATCCTTGGATAAATTTGATCAGGCCCTTTAGCACTTCTTCAACTGTAAAACTGACTGATCACAAGGCACAACCATTGACTCCCTCAAATACCCAAGTCCTCATGTCTTTCTCCACAGTAAAATCAGAGAACTCGTCGTCAACCTTGCCTGCCTCCTGCGGCTCAACATAGAGTTGACCACATTTATTCCAGCGGGGTTCCTTTTTTTTTTAACCTTTGTGTACATCAAAATTTTTGGGATTTTCTTCAATGTTATCTGTCAGGGCTATCTCCTGTCACCTTTTTCCCTTCTGATCTCCTTTTTTTAGCTTGCTTTTCAGTTCCCAAACTCCTCCATATATGCACTTCATTCTAGCTGCTTTCTCTTGAAGAACGTCTGAATTTTGCTCATCAAAGTACAGTATGTCCTGGACTCTTCTCAACACACCTTTGAAAACTGTTTTCTTAACATTCCTTTTTCTTCACGATCCAATTAACTTGAGTTAGTTTTTGTCTTTCAAAGTATTTCTTTCCCCATTAATAAATTCTCCATAACTATCTTAGGCCCTAATGCAACAGTGGTTGCTGGTCCCCAAAAGAGGCTCATCCACAAACCCTTCATCAACTTGCCCTTCCCAATTTCTCAAGACTAGGTCAAACATTGCCCTCTTCCCTTGTGGAAACCTCTACATTATTGCCAGCGGAAACGTTCCTGAACACATTTGATAAATTCCACCCCATATACACCTTTCACACTATGACATTCCCATTCATTATTTGGAAAGTTAAAATCCCCAACTATGACAACCCTATTTGACCTACAGCTGGTAGCAATCACTTAGCCTATTTGTTCCTCTAATTCCTGTTCACTATTCCTGTAGTACACTCCCAACAAAGTGCTCGTGCTTTTTCTGTTCCTCAGCTCCACCCATATAGCCTCATTGGCCATCAGTCTGTAATGTCACCTCTGACCATTGCTATGATATCCTTTTTTCACCACTAATGCAACACCCTTCCTCTTTTGACCCATCTCTGTCTTTCCTGAAGCAACTGTACTCTGGAATGTTGACCAGCTAGTCCTGCCCATCTCTTAACCATGTTTCTGTCATGGCTATAACATCCCAGTCACATGATTATCCATGCCCAAAATTCATCTGCCTTACCTGACAAGCTTCCAACATTAAAATCGACATAATTTAAACCAACAGCCCTTCCTCACTCCCGACCTTTCTCATGCCCACTAAACTTCTCCTCATCACCTTCTGTATAAACCTGACCTCTCACCTGCCTCTGTTCTGCATTGGATCTCACCCAATCGAATTTAAACCCACACACGTAGCACTAGCGAACTTGCCAGCTGAGATGCTGATCCTTCTTTGGTTCAGGTGCAACCTGTGCATCTTGAACAGGTCGCCTCTCCCCCAGAAGCAATGCCAAGGACCAAAAATCTGAATCCCTGCTCCCTGCACCAGCTGCTCAGCCACAAATTCATCTGACCTATTTCTTAGCCAGAGATCACTAATTTTGTGTTCTTGCTTTTCAGTGTCTTATCTAGCTGCCTATACTCATTATGCAGGACCTCATCCTTTACTCTAGCCATGTTATTTATACTAATGTGTACAAAGACCTCTGTCTTCCAACGACTCATTGAGATCCTTGACTCTGACACCTGCAAGGCAATACATTATCGCAGCGTCTCCTCTGCAGCCACAGATCTTACTGTCCATCTCCTTATGGCTGCATCCAGTCCTGACTGTTCCCCTAACTGTTGAGTCTCCTGTCACAGTTGCCCTGCCTGCTTGCTTATCAGAGCCTCAAAGCCAGTCACAGTGCCACTGGCAGCTCCAGAAAGGAAATTCATCCCCCTCTCCCACCCCCCCAATCCACTCTCCAATAGTATCCAAAGTGGTATCTGTTATTCAAGGGATTGGGCACAGGTGAACCGTGTATAAAAAAAGTAAACGTTCAACAGACTAATTATGACAGATCCTGATGTAACCTCTGCATGGTTTTTTCTTTTGTCATATGCAGATATCAGATGATGGGCAGTATGTTCTCTTGTCGATTCGAGAAGGTTGTGATCCAGTCAATCGACTTTGGTACTGTGATTTGAAAAAGTTGCCTGATGGTATTAAAGGTAAATACATGAGATATTTTCATCTTTACCACTTAGATCTTCAGGAATTATGCAGTTCTCTTTTCAAATGTAATGTGTTCTAGATTTCTTTCAAGGTGTTGATTTTATACATTATTTTCTTCATAAATATAGGTATTGCAATATGTTTATCAAAATTTATTGCCCCTATAGAAAGGGAGAAAAGATTGGAGTTGCTGGAAATCTGAACTACAAATGAAAATGTTGTAAATACTCAGAATATCAGACAGCATCTATTTGAGAGATAAACAGAATTAAAATTCAGGCAATGCTGTCCATTAGAAAAGTTTTAATGGAAAGTTATTACTCGAAACATCAGGTCCTGCTGAGTCTTTCCAAAATGCTTTACATTGCACTGTTGTTGAAATCTATCTTTGGAGGAAGAAAATCTCTTGTGTAACTTTCAAGGTTACATTTCACAAGTTATAGGAGTGCATTATTAATTTGCCAGAGTAACCAAACTGAATGTCCTTGTGTTCGCCTCCATCACTCCCATAGCCTCTGAAGCCACACAAGACCAGTTCCTTTCAGACCATCGGCAAACTGAGCTCCAGATTCAAAGCTCTGACATGATGAGGAACCCTTCAGTGCACAGGGCCCATCAGGATCCCTTCTTGCTCTGAGCACCCTCTGGAATTCCGGTTCCAATACCCGATTCCCATGACCCAGTCTCCAGCAGCGCACAGCATGGGGCCAGTCCCCTTCTCCCCAGAGTCCGCAACCCCTCGTGGCTGCTGCACCATCTTGGGCCCAGACTCCACAGTTGCAGGATTTTAAATAAAGCACCATCAGCTCCTTTAACAGGCCGTTTAAACCCTGTCCGGAGCCGTCAGCAGTAGGACTGAGCTCTAGGACCCCGCGGGGAAGCACGATGTCTCCAATACCCATTCTTCACTGGTCCACACCATCCGTGTTGCTGCCATTACTGCAGCTCTTGCAATTATGCCATTTTTTTTCTCCCTGCTATTAGTTATATTAACCTTGGTCAAGCATGTCCCTTTTGTCAGCACACAAGCCTCAGTGGATAATTGGTACAGCTATACCCTACAAAGCTGAATTCCATTAAAAGTGTTTGCTCTGATAAAGCAAAAGGAGCTTTGACTAAGATGTTAGATCAGCCTTCATTGATGCACTCATCTGTGGAAGCAGCAATTCAACAGTTGTGGTCCGCTTAATGTCCAAGATACATTCTGTGAAATTGGGCATTATGTGATGTGGATGTTGTGCAAGCACCATATTATATACTCCCTGACATGTGACCTATGACCACCTGCACATATGACCAATTTTTTTTTAAATAAAGAAAAAGTATAAAATTTGCGCAATTATGGTTAAAGTCAGGCTTATCTATGGTGGCCGCCATGTTGGTTGGTAGCCAACCTCTCACACGAGCTGGTCTTGGTGGCCACCACGTTGAGATATTTCACTTCATTTTAACTCCTGTGTCCCGTTTTTCTGATTCTGTTGCTCAATATTCTGACAGACAGACTTTAGAGGCCAGTAGAGTCCTCAGGGTCTACAGCAACAGAGAGAATGAGAAGGATTTGGAAATAGAGAATGGAAGGAAATTGATTGTTTTACTCTTCAGTATCACAGTTAGGGCAATTCCGATGTGCATCCATTCCAAGATACGACCAGTCATCCAGAACGGAACCTGGGATACTGTAGTGTACCTGTAAACTTTTTATTTGTAGGTAGGAATCAGTGTGTGGACCTACATGGAGCTGTAGGCAGAGAGTGGGGCAGTGGGATCAGTGCAGGGACTGACACGGAGCTGTGGGATCAGTGAGGGGACTGATACGGGGCTGTGAGGAGAGAGCGGGGCAGTCAGATCAGTTTGGGCATACAGTATACAATTTCCTATAGCTAGCAATCGCTTTTTCTAAATTGCTGTGGACTTGCTTGAGGTAAACAAAGTTGAGAGCATCAAGAAAAACATTTCTCTCAACCCTACCCCTCCCCCTACCTCCCACCACCACCACAACCCATAACCTAATTATACCAGTCTAATTTGGACTGTTTTAGTCACATCACACTACCCACCCTTAGAAAGATTGTGTCCTCCATGAAACCTACAACCTGCCCCCTCAACATTATCCCTACTCTCCTCCTGCAGGATGTTTTCGACAGAGCCAGTCTTAGCATCCTCTTTATTATTAACAGTTCCCTGCCCACTGGTAGTGTTCCATTTTGTTTCAAGCATGCTGTGGTCCATCCCCTCCTGAAAAATCCCAAATTAGACCCCACCACATCCAAATATTACAGGTGTGTTTCTAAGCTTCCATTCTCGTCAAAGACCTGAAAAAGTTTTTCTTAGCCAATTGTTGCCCTACCTACCTCAAAACAACATATCAGAAAGATTTCAGTCAACTTATAAGGCTTACCATAGCATAGAGTCAGCCTTACTAAAAGTGTACAATGACCTGCTCCTTTCTACTGACACAGGTGGTTCTGCCATTCTAATTCTCCTTGACCTTAGCGCAGTGTTCAATACTGTGGATCATGCTATTTTAATAGACCAACCCCAGTATGAGGTCGGTGTCAATTGACCTTCTCAGTTAATATGGTCATTTTTTTTTATACATGCTTCCCCTTTCCACTGCTACATCAATATTACTTAGATCTATCTCCCCTTGAAACCTAATGACCAATGAAAGATAGCCAGCCTCACTAACTGTCTGGAGGACATAAATTGTTGGATGGCTCAAAACTTATAGCTAAACAAAGTCAAGTTTGAGGTTATCCTATTTGGTCCCCCTAATTTTACCAAAATTATCTCCAGTAGTCTTGATAACATCCACCCTCATTAAACCCCACATGATATTTGCTTCCAAGTTCTATAAACAAGTTAATGCAGTAGTAAAAACTAGCTTTTTCCAGTTTCACACTATTGCCAAAATCAATTTTTTCTTTTCATTTAAAGATCTGGAGAAAGTTATCCATGCTCTTATATTCTCCCATTTAGACAATTCTAACTCTCTAGATACTGGGATTAGTCAGTCTTCATTGTCCCATCTGCAACTGGTTCAGAATTCCGCAGCCAGGTTCCTGACAGGTGCCAAGAAGAAGAACTATATCACTCATATTCTGGCCTCCCTCCATTGGCTGCCAGTATGGCAGAGAATTGATTTTAAAGTTCTCCTATTTGCATATAAAGTCCTTAATGGGCTAGCCCCCTCCTAACTCCTTATACCACTTCAAGGTTGGCTATCTTGGTGCGCTTTGCTGTTCCACCATCAAATTACAAACTCAGAGGAGATCACGCCTTTGCTATTGCAGCCCTCAAACTGTGGAACAACATTTCTCCTATCAAATTGGCCTTTTCATCAACTCTTTTATATTCAGATTGAAGATGTACTTTTATTCACTAGCATTTTGAGTCCCTCTCATGCATCTGATTGTTACCTTGTGTTCTAACCTCTCATATTTGTTTTATTCTGTACTTTAAATAGTTGCCTCGTTGTGATGTCTTTTTGATCTGTACAGTTGGTTTAAATGTTCTCTATAAATAAATAAACTAAAATAAACTGAATAATTATGGGACTAGGGACGTATATGCAGTCACACTTTGCCCGAACAGACATTAAGCGATGCATACCTGTATCTGCAGCCTTCCCTGAACTGTGGGAATCATGAAATTGAACTGTGTTCAATCTTACTGGATCAGCTGGAGTACCCATTTGTCAGCCATTTTAATCCCCTCTGCAACCCAGTAGCACGATCATTGACCTCAAATTTCAAGTAAACTGCTCTCCTCTCCTATTACCTCTCCTTTTCCCTAACCCTAACCCTTCTCCTTCTTGCACAACCCATTTTTTTCCCCCAGATGTCCCTAACATCACCTGCATGTGTATCAAGAAACAGGAATTGAAACACAATTTTGTTGATTTATTTATTTTTCACACAAGCTCTATGACAGTCACCAAGCAATAGCTCAAAGACTCAGCTGTTATCAATTAATCCTGTTTTTTTGTTTTCTGAATCCCTGAAATCTTTTAATCCCCTGGATAAATGATTTTTGTTTCAGATTAACAGAATTTGCAATTTTTTATTTAATTTATTATCTCTCACTTTTGCTTGAATGCACAAAATATCTGCAGGAAATTAATTAATTTGTTCTGTTCTGATAGGAATTATGCCCTGGGTCAAGCTTGTGGATAACTTTGATGCAGAATATGAATATATCACAAATGAAGGAACAACATTCACATTCAAGACAAATCTCAATACTCCATGTTATTGCTTAATTAATATTGACTTCAGTGATCCCGATCCTTCGAAATGGAAGACTTTAGTTGCAGAGCACAAGAGAGATGTACTTGGTAAGTGTGATTATGTTTCATCTTTACGTGCACATGGTTCTAATTGTGATCATGGAGGATAACTGTATGGGAATATACAATGAATATTGCGTTTCGCATGATGAGTTGTGAATCCAACAGATTGATGCCTCAGTGCAAGATTTGTCATTTTTTAACTTTTTGCATCTTCTGCCAGAACCTTTGCAACCTATTCAGTGTAGCAGGCATTTATCTGATTTCTTGCCTTTCTGTGTATGGAACCTAAGGAACTAAAGTTATTGCTTTGCAGCATTTATGTTTCACCAAAATATGGCACTAACCAAAAGTATATCGTAAGTGAAATATTGCATTAAGTATCTTAATGTATAATGTTACCAGTAGAATTTTCATGTAATCAATTTTTATTTTAGATATTTTGAACTTATCTCCAGAAATTTTGGAATCCTGTTAAAGTTTATAAATTTGGTATTGTTTATTTTCGGGTTTACTTTGTGAAGCATTGCTAGTGTTGAACATACCCATTGTTGATCTGATGCCTGCTCTCACTCTTGCAAACCTAACAGTTAAATTAACACACTGATAGTTTTATTTATATCATTTAAAATGCTTTGCACAAAATTGGGTTTATGGTCTCCATTTAAAGAGAGACTATCCTCAACATACAGAATATAAGAAAGCAGAAATCATTGACAAGTAATGATACAATTAGTCTTTCATGTGATTCAACCAGGGCTATCTTTAAAGTTGTTTAACGATTCGAAATTGAAGATGAATGAGAAAGCAGAAGAGACAAGATAAACACCACCATAAATAAACAACTTGTATTCCAGCATTCATTTTGTAGCAACGTAAAAATTGAAAGAAGGTGGTACAATTGGGAAAAGGAATGCTTTTGTAAGCAGACATTTTTGGAAATATATTTAGCAAGACAGGTAGCAAAGAATTTGGAGACACTGGTGGTAGCACGGTGGGAGATTTGGAACGAAAGCTGTAGCTGAAAACACAGGCAAGTGTTAAAGATGAAAGGCAGAGCAGGATTGAGGGGGTAAATAACCAACTATTTATTTTTACATTATTGTCAATTTCTCTCCAAATGGACTGATTTGAAACCGTGAAAATAGTTAAAGATCATGTTGTGTCAGGTAACAGTATAATAATTCACAGGCACTGTCCTTCAGAAGGTAGGTACCCTTGCTTGAGTCATTTAACACATTGTTATAAGCCCAGCACATCTTGTTTGTCACTTTCTCGCACCAGGATGTAGTCCAGGAGGTGCCAGTGTTTGGATCGGGGATGCATCCAGGTGGTCTTAAGGCTGTCCCTCTGCTGAAAAAGGGTGTTTGTAATGACAAGCCGCTGTTCTGCGCAGAGCTCCAACAGGAGGCGCCCATTGTCGTTGCACTTGCCGACGCCATGCTTGCCCAGGATTCCTGGCCAGGTTTCTGAGTCTTTGCCGACACGAGCGTTGAAGTCGCCCAGGATGACAACCTTGTCGGCTGTAGGGGTACGTTGGATGAGGTTGCCATTAACAATGGCGTGAAGCAAGGCTGTGTTCTCGCACCAACCCTCTTTTCAATCTTCTTCAGCATGATGCTGAACCAAGCCATGAAAGACCCCAACAATGAAGACGCTGTTTACATCCGGTACCGCACGGATGGCAGTCTCTTCAATCTGAGGCGCCTGCAAGCTCACACCAAGACACAAGAGAAACTTGTCCGTGAACTACTCTTTGCAGATGATGCCGCTTTAGTTGCCCATTCAGAGCCAGCTCTTCAGCGCTTGACGTCCTGCTTTGCGGAAACTGCCAAAATGTTTGGCCTGGAAGTCAGCCTGAAGAAAACTGAGGTCCTCCATCAGCCAGCTCCCCACCATGACTACCAGCCCCCCCACATCTCCATCGGGCACACAAAACTCAAAACGGTCAACCAGTTTACCTATCTCGGCTGCACCATTTCATCAGATGCAAGGATCGACAATGAGATAGACAACAGACTCGCCAAGGCAAATAGCGCCTTTGGAAGACTACACAAAAGAGTCTGGAAAAACAACCAACTGAAAAACCTCACAAAGATAAGCGTATACAGAGCCGTCGTCATACCCACACTCCTGTTCGGCTCCGAATCATGGGTCCTCTACCGGCACCACCTACGGCTCCTAGAACGCTTCCACCAGCGTTGTCTCCGCTCCATCCTCAACATCCATTGGAGCGCTCACACCCCTAACGTCGAGGTACTCGAGATGGCAGAGGTCGACAGCATCGAGTCCACGCTGCTGAAGATCCAGCTGCGCTGGATGGGTCACGTCTCCAGAATGGAGGACCATCGCCTTCCCAAGATCGTATTATATGGCGAGCTCTCCACTGGCCACCGTGACAGAGGTGCACCAAAGAAAAGGTACAAGGACTGCCTAAAGAAATCTCTTGGTGCCTGCCACATTGACCACCGCCAGTGGGCTGATAACGCCTCAAACCGTGCATCTTGGCGCCTCACAGTTTGGCGGGCAGCAGCCTCCTTTGAAGAAGACCGCAGAGCCCACCTCACTGACAAAAGGCAAAGGAGGAAAAACCCAACACCCAACCCCAACCAACCAATTTTCCCTTGCAACCGCTGCAATCGTGTCTGCCTGTCCCGCATCGGACTGGTCAGCCACAAACGAGCCTGCAGCTGACGTGGACTTTTTACCCCCTCCATAAATCTTCGTCCGCGAAGCCAAGCCAAAGAAGAAGAAGAAGAAATAAGCCCAGAGGACCCATAAACCCAGCAGCAGTAGATATTCACCAAGACATATGGTTACTTAAACAAAAGTTGCTTTTAATTATCTTTAAACATGAAAATAGAATCAAACTTTAACTTATCTATTATTAACTTAACCTAACTCAACCCCCTTCTAATTCTAAGCTGACGTGCATGTAATGTGTGCGTAAGTTCTGCAAAGTTCTTTGGTTCACAGTCCAATCTCACTTCTCATTTCTCCAAGTTTACTGGTTGCAGACAATTCTTATACTGTGCACAGAATTTAACATTTATAAAGTTCACCAAGCTTTGGTGCTCAAAAGGAAATAGTTACTGCTCTGGAAGATTTTTGTTGTGGTTTTCAGAGAGAGACGTGTTGTTCCAGGACATCCACAACTGATGTACTTCCATCAGTCACCTCAGTGTCTTGTTGACGAAACTTGCCCCCTCAGGGTTCTCCAGATGATAACCTCTTTCTTTCAGGTCACCACAGAGTTCCTTTTTGTTTCCCTTATTCCAAGTGAAACATTAGACAGCCAGTTCTCTTCTCTTGCATGAACCACAAGGACTTTGACCAGGGTGTTTGACCTTGCTAGCTTTGTCCTGTTTCAGTCCCAGCAACTTCTACTGGCTGACACTGTCAAGTGATCTCTGCTTCTCTCTCTCTCTCTCTCTCTCTCTCTCACACACACACACACTGAGAGAAAGTCTGTTTGACTCTCTCTGCTTACAAAACCACACAACACTCTTACAACAGCAAGTCGCGTGCAGACAATAGCAGAGCTAGCATTCTCTTTTATCTGTTGCTTTTGGGTAAACAAGAATCCATTTGTGACGTTTCTTGAGCACTCTTCAAAGCTCTTGCAAAAAGGTGTGAGAAACGACTGTCTCCAGTATTTCAAATAAGATCTGTTTTAAAGTGTTTGCATGTGACCTACTCTAACAAACCTTTCCAAATTTATCTCCCAAAAACATTTCTATATATTCTGTCACAACATTGCTACTTCATCCTATAGTTAGTGATGAATTTAACTGATGCTAAGATTTAAAATCTATAACTAGAATCTTGTGATCATCCTATCATACCAGAGTTGATTAAAGTATCATGGCTCAGCCGAATCTCACCTTCAAACATAATGTTTGTAGCACTGCAGATCAGACCTCATCAAGTGCATGTACTAATGCTGTTTAAATATGATGAAGGTTTCGGTCTTTACCTTTACAGGCAATTTTCCTCTCATCTCCCCTCCAATACTACAAATTGTTTAATCCACACAAGGTTTTTTTCACTAGTCTTCTAAAGGAACAAGGCCTTTCTCTTTATTCTGTCTGGGTTAACCTCATGTATCCATTTCATTTCCCACAGGCTCCAAATTCATTGACAGAATAAACACACAACAGCCTCTTTGATTTGCCCCTTTTTTTGTTCTTTACGGGTCCAGAAGACCCAAAAACCCAGCAGCAAGAGAAATTCTCCAAGATAAATGGTTACTTAAACAAAAGTTGCTTTTAATTATCATTAAACATGAAAACAGGAACAAACTTTAACTTATTACTATTAGCTTAACTTAACCCCCTTCTAATTATAAGTGTATGTAGTGTATAAGTTCAGAAAAGTTATTTGATTCACAGTCCAATTTCACTTTTTACTCCTCCAAGTTCACTGGTATCAGGAAATTCTTATACTCTGCACTGAATTTAACATTTATGAATTATCACCAAGCTCTGGTGGTTACAAGTAATTGGTTACCACTCAGGAAGGTTCTCGTAGGTTTCAGAGAGAGATTCATTGCTTGTTGGACGCACACAAACTGATTCCCTCCGATCAGCCACTTCAGTGTCTTGCTGAAGAAACTTGCCCCATCAGGGTTTTCCAAATGTTATCCTCTACTTCTGCAGGTCACCACAGAGTTCCTTTTTGTTTCCCTCATTTCAGGTGAAACACTCTAGCCAGCCATTTCCTCTTGTATGGACCACAAGGGTTTTGAGTAGGTGAACTCAGAACTCACTACCCGTCTTCAAAATGGGGCTTATAAACAAGCTGCCAGCTTGTCATGCTGCAGAAATCAGTTCTCTCTCTCTCTCTCTCTCTCTCTCAGAAAAAGCCTGTTTGATCTTCTCTTTTTCTCTCTCTCTCTCTCTCTCTCTCTCCACCACCACCCCCCTTTGCAAAACCACATGACCTTAGAACAGCAAACTGCATCCAGACAGATTGTAGCACCGTTTACCTATTGCTTTCAAAGCAATCCATTACTTCACAGCATGTCCAATTAACACCTATGTGTGAAGTCCTTCAGCAAAAAGCAGTTTTCATTGTCTTTATAAAGGCATTGGGAGCCTGGATTGTCTGGCTTGAGCAGAGCTCTTGCATTTTAGATGAGATCTGTTTTGTGAAGTGTTTGTGACCTACACTAAAACCCCTAATCTAACTCTTCCAGAAACATGTATCAATAATATAAAATATGACATAATCGGTCATATAACCGATATACCTGGTTTGATTATCCTTTTAACTCTAACTAATCTAACTCTTCCAGAAACATATCTATCAATAATATAAAATATGACATAATCCGTCATATAACCGATATAACTGGTTTGATTATCCTTTTAACAGTCTCACAGTTGTGATTGTTTATGTAACCAATTTTGTCAGGCTGTTCTCATTTTTTAATTCTTTTCCCCACCACTTCATTCACAAGCAATTAAGAATGTTGCTTCTAGTTTGGTTCCTTTTTAAGCCACATTTTTGTAAAGCTTTATTATAATTACAGGCACTAAACCTTTGCATTTCATGATATGCATTAACCCAGGCCTAGATGGCCAGTACATTGGTGCAATTTGATGCCTGAAGGCCAGAGCTCCTGACATGGGCCCTAGCCACCCACGTGCTGAAGCCTCCAGCGGGGGTTTCCTCCCTGGTTCCGTCTGCCTGCAGGCCGAAGCTCCTAATGCCTCTGGCATGGGTTCCACCCACGTGCTGGTGCCGCCGTCACCTCTATCGCTGACCTGTCTGGCAATATATGCCGCTGTTGTTGCAGGTACTTAGCCAGGTCCCGACCAACCCCACTCTGGCATCCACGCTGACACCATCACCATTTCCCACACCACCTTAGTCTCTGCAGCTTTAGATTTGTCCTCTGCTATTTCCCATTGCATCATCCACCCCCCGCCCCCCTCCTCACCCTTCTCTACCCACTCGCACCTCTCCCTACTCATCCCCATCTACTCCTTTCAGCTCCCCCTTCTAACTCACTAGTCCTCAGACACTCTCATCACCCCTAACTCCCCTTTGAGCCCCTTTCTTTCCACCCCTCTAGCCTCTAGATCAGGGGTGGCCAACCTTTTAATTTTACATTTTTAATTTAGACATACAGCACAGTAACAGGCCATTCCGGCCTATGTGTCTGTAGGGCCCAATTAACCTACACTCCTGGAACGTACATGTGGCCTGAAATGGCGGTATGTCTAAATTAAAGATTAAAAATTAAAAGGTTGGCTACCCCTGCTCTAGATGTTCTCATCTCCCCTCTCCTTTGAGTTCCCCTTATCTCCCCATCCTCAGACCATCTCATCTCACCCTCCAGCTCCCCTTTGAGTCTCTCTACCCTCCACCTCCCCCTCTGACCTCCGCTACTTGCCACTTCCCCAACCCTCCATCCCCCTGATCTTTCACCCTATGCATTCAGCATTATGCCCATTCACCTATAATTTCTTAGTTTTTTCTCTTGTGCCCTCCTTCCCTATCCACCTATGCCCTCTTGCCTGTGGCCTCCCCCCTGCCCGTCCCTCCCAGCCCACCACCCCCACCATTTTAATCAGGTGCCTGCCTGGTTTTAGCACGTAGCTTGATGATAGCTCAGGCCCAAAACATTGGTTATGTATCTTTCTTTGCTACATAAAGAACGCTGCATGGCTTGCTGAATTTCTCCAGCATTTTTGGGTAAACTACAAAGCTGAAGTTATTAAAGTTGTTATGGACCATGGGCTGACCTTTTGGATTGTGGACTGTCATAAAGGATGGAATTCTGCTGGGAACTCTGTGAATTGTGGTGCAACTTGATTGAGTTGTGCAAAACAAGAGAGAATGGAACGTTCGGAATGGCAGTTGGAGTGGCAGAGACCATCCAGGAAAGCTGTGTGAAAGACACATGCCTCAGAAGATAATGAAGGGTTAAAAAACACAATTTAAGAACCAAGGGAAGTCATCTAAGGAGGCCTTGTAAAAGGATACGCAAGCTTGCAGCAACTCAATATCAGTCATTTCTCTCTCCAACATTCCTTATGATGTCCTTTTGTTATTCATTTGGGGGAACTGAGTTTGGACATTGAGCTTTGGGATTGAATTCTGGAGACTGTTTTCAGCCTGACTTGCTTGACTGACTGACCTGGGGCTTTTTTGGGGATTTTTTACTTTTTGAATAAGGGGCACAGACTATAAAGGCCTGAGTTATTTTTTTACATACACGCTGTTTATGAAGATGCACTTGTATATTTGTTATGGTTCATTATCGTGGGGTTAATTGTGTTTAGATGTCATATTGTTAATAGTTATTAATAAAGTTAGAGTTAAAATTTAACGCTTTTGAATTTTGCTGGTTTGAGGCGTAACAAGGTGAGGGATCGTCCAAGGGATCCAAACAAACTTGTGAGCTGAGAGGTTGATTAATTGTCTGAGTCTGAATCAAGCTAGAGCTTGGTGATTGAGGAAATTCCTTTGGTAAAGATAATTAAAAGCTAGTGTGTTAAATCAACAGCTTCCCTTGAGAGTTGGTGACTATTGTCAACAAATTTGTAATTGCTTCAGTAAAATCACAAATGAAAAAAGTGGAGATTTGGAGTAAAATTGCAAAATACTACAGAGAAACAGGGAAGTTTGAAGAAGTGTTAGAGCAGTTTCCCAAGAGTAAATCTTAGCAGATACAGTTGGAATTAAAGAGATTAGAATTGGAGGCAGCTAAGAGACAAAAGAGATTGGAAATGGGACTGAGGATATTAGAACTAGAGGCAGAGAAGAAAATTAGACTATATGAGCTGGAAAAGATCAGAATGGAAAATGACAGGAGAAAAGACGAGGCCCGAGATCAAATTCTTGGTCATGATGAGGGGTTTATAGCCAGTAGAGAATTTAGGTTAGTTCTTCCATTTGAGGAAGCTGAGGTAGATAAATATTTTCAGCACTTTGAGAAAGTGGCTGTGAATTTAAGTTGGCCACAAAACAAATTGTCTCTTATGTTACAGAGTATAATTAAAGGGAAACTTCAACAAGCTTATTCAGCAAGCTTCTAATTATGAAATTGTGAAAGAAGCTTATGAGTTAGTTCCAGAGGCTTACAGACAGAAGTTCACGAATTAAAAAAAAAAATGAACAACCCAATCTTATACAGATTTTGCTTATGAGAAGATTGTGTGTTTTGATCGGTGGTGCACATCGAAGACTGTAAACAATGATTAGAATCGATTGAGAGAATTAATAACAATTGATGAGATGAAAAGATGTGTTCCTGATTATACTAAAACATACTTGGATTAGAAGGAAGTGAAAACTTGGCTGGAGCCTGCTAAGTTATTAGATGGATAAGTTTTAACACAAGCCAAAGTGAAAGTCAGTCAAATTTTTTTAAAAATGCTCTGTGGATAATACAAGTAAATTTGGAAGTAAAATAGGAGTAAAGATGAATGGAAGTTGGTAAAGGAGAAACCTTTGAATCCCCTTTGCCATTACTGTAAAAAGGCTGGTCTCATAATAGCAAATTGTCTTGTGCTGAAAAAAGAAGAGAGAACGGGTAGCACCAAATGCTTGTATTCAAAGTGAGAAGAGGTATAAAAACCAAAAAGGATCCAAAGTAACTAATAAAATTAGGGATGTATTCAAACATTTTGTGACTGAGGGTTTGGTTTCAGTTAAAGAAGGCTTAAAACCATTGCCAGTGAAAATCTTGCGATACTGGGGCTGCTCAGTCACTTGTGTTTAGAATTTGGTGAAGAAAATGACACCGGTTAAATAAATTTGATTAGAGGCATTGGAGGTGATATTCCTCTGCATTGAATAGTGTTAAAATCAGCCTTTGATATTGGATCCATTACTTTAGGAGTTAGGTCGAATTTGTGATTTGAAATGCTGGAAAATTACAAAAGTCACTTCTTTCCTGATCATCTTCATTCCAGCTGTTTTAATTATTAACTCAGAGTCTTTATAATCAATAATTGCAGGCAAGTCTGTCATTAAATGTTTAGAGACAATCCTTGGTCATTTTCACCAGCTGCAACAGGGTTCCCTTTAGAGCTGCATTTATTTCTCACTGCTCCTTTCTACCTTCCATAGGACCATTCTCTTTGTAACTTCAAGGTCTTCTTATCCTACCCCATCCATTCCTTCCTGACCCCTGGCATGCCCCTGCAACTGCAGAAGGTGCAGCACTTGCTCTTGCCCCTCCTTCCTCAACATTATGCAAAGGCCAAAACTGCCTCTTCAGATGAGGCAAAGATTCACATGCACCTCCTCCAACTTCATCCACTTCATTTTATGGTCCCAATGTTACATCCACATCAGTGAGACCAAGCGCAGATGAGGCCACTAATTTGCAGGGCACCAGCATTCTGCTCTCATTGGCTATCCTGCAGTTGCACGTCATTTCATTAAACATCAGTCATCAAACATAGATTGCTCTTTTGATCATTGCCTCACAAGATTTATAATTATAATGTAATATTTTATTTTTCTAATGTATTTACTATTTATCTATGTTTTCAGAATGGGCTGGATGTGTCAAGACAAGCTTTCTGGTATTATGCTACCTCCATGATGTGAAACATATTCTTCAACTGCATGATTTGGCCACAGGCACTCATTTGAAGACGTTTCCTTTGGATGTGGGCAGTATTGTGGGATACAGTGGGCAAAAAAAGGACTCTGAAATCTTCTATCAGTTTACTAGTTTTCTGACACCAGGTGAGTAAAGAAGCAAATTCATGCTGCTTGTTAAGTAAAAAAAATCCTGTGAAGATTATTTTGTTTACAATACTCTTAGCTAACCCTCAGATACTTCAGGCTGAAGATTCCAGCTGAAACAAAATCTTCAATTTTTAAAAATCCTGAGTCAAATCCAAGACGTGCTAATTGTTAACAGTATCCTATCAGTGGGACTTAGTGAAGCGTGCTGGAATTGTTCTTGTATCTTAGATTAAGTTTCCACCCTCCCGCAAAAGTTGCTGAATTTTATTATTCCCTGATAATAGATTCTGTTCTGCATTAGAACATTTTATAACCAGGAGATAAATGGAAAGAAATTTGTCCTTGGTCACTTGCAAAGATATGTGAAGATAATGGCTATAGGTTATGTTTGTCTTAACGAGTCTAGTTCCATTGAAATCAATGGAAAACATTTTGCATTGAGTAATTAATGCAAATACACGAAATATACAGTAAATACAGGTTTGTACTTGAGAGAGGATGAGCTTTTATGATAAATACTAAATCGTGTTTTTTTTTCCCAAAGGAAGAGATGTTGCCTCATTCTGGTCATCATCTCTTGGTTCCTTAGTGAATTATGCTTGGTGAATTGCTTGCTTAAAAGCAGGTAACTTAAAAAGGCAAGATTAGCAATTAAAAGTTTTTAACAACCTTGAGAGAAGAATCAATCAAAGAATGTGTTGGAGGACTGGCTGTGATTGGTGAAAGGAGTAACTGTTGACTTGCAGTTCACAGGGATGCTTCAGGTATCCTGGTAATTTCTGTAAATTACTGCAAGTATAGAAACTGAACCCCTTTTGTCTGTTACCAATATGATCTTCTCATTCTCAAGAATATGTTCTCTGGATTGATGATTAAACTAATGAGTGTGCTGGATCATGGAGATTGAGATAGTGGTGGATGGATTTCATTCTTGCTATTGCAATCAAGGACTTAGTGTGCCTCCACCAAATCAAATTTTGTGGTCCCAGAAATCCCAGTTCTTTATGGACCAAGCAACCTTTATCTGAATGTCCCCACACCAGATAATAAGAGTAATGTTTCTACATCCCTTATTAACTAAATATTAAAAATTCTTAACAGCTTTTAGTTTTATGAATGTTTCCATTTCATTGCACTAAGCCACATTTCAATTATGCTTCTAACATGCTATTTGATTTTACAATTACCTGTATATCTTGAAGAATTTTGAATTCAAAATAAATTTTAATATTCAAATGACAGCACCCAATTCTACAATTAATTTATTTAATATTTTGTAATGAAATATATTAAAATGTTATTATGACTTAGAAGAGGCTATTTGACCTCTTGAGCCTATCCCTATTCTAAAATAAACCCCATTTCCAGTATTACTTCCCTGTAACTTATTCTCTCTCACATGCCCATCAATTCCAGCCTAATTCTATCATGCACCCACATTACCTGCCAACTGCATTTCTTTTGGGATGTGGGAGGAAACTGGAGCAACAGGAGGACAAACCATGTAATCAAAGAGAGAACATGGAAACTCCATAAATGAAGGACCAGAGGATCAAATCTAGTCACTGGAGCTGTGAAGCAGCACCATATCTCTGCAGCCCCATTGTGCCACCCTTAAATGCAGGATGTTATGATAAATGTGATTTAGTAATAGAACAATTGAACCATTTAGGATATTTTTGTTAATCATTTATGGATATTCACGTTACAGCCAGATGCAGTGACAGATACCCATTCTCAATTACCCTTGTACTGTGGCAAGTTGATTACTTCAGAGCAAGGTTGAAATTAATTTTTAAAAGTTACAGGTTCTAGAAAGGGGAATTTGTCTGAACGGCGGCATGGATATGTTCCAATTTGCCTCTCGTGGCAACAGGTCTACAGCGGATGCCATCTCACTGGCTCTACACAAAGCCCTGGAATACCTGCTCAGCAGAGATGCATTCATCAGAATGGACTTTATCAACTACAGTTTGGCATTTAACACCATCATCCCCTTAAAATTGATCAGCAAACTCCATGACTTGGGATTCAACACCCCACTGTGTGATTGGATCATGGATTTCCTTCACTCCATCAGTACTGGAGCATCACAGGGCTGTGTTCTTAGCCTCCTGCTCTAATCATTTTACGCCTACGACTGTGTGGCTCAGTGCAACAATAACACCATCTACATATTTGCCAATGACACCTCGGTAGTGGGTTGTATAAAGAAAAATTAGTCAGCACACAGGAGGGAGACTTAAAACTTGGCTGAATGGTGCACCAACAACAACCTTGCACTCAATGTCACCAAAACTAAGGAACTGATAGTTGACTTCAGGAAGGGAAAACCAGAGGTATACAATCCAATGATCATTTGAGGGATCAGAGGTGGAGAGGGTGAGCAAATTTAAGTTCTTGGGAGTCACTATCTCAGAGGATTCTTTCTGGACCCAAAACACTAATGGCATCATGAAGAAAGCACATCAGCACCTCTACTTCCTCAGGACTTAGTGGAGGTTTGGTATGACACCAGAAACCCTGAAAGAATTCTGCAGATGTATGATGGAAAGTGTGCTGACCAGCTGTATATGGTCTGGTATGGGGACACCAATACCCCTGAGCATAAAACCCTGATCAGCCCAGGACATCACAGACAAAATGCTCCCCACAACTACAAGGAACGCTGCTCTTGGAGAGCAGCCGCAATCATCAAGGATCCACATCACCAGCACAGGCTCTGTTCTCATCAGGAAAGGGGCATCAGTGCCACAAGAGTCACATCACCATGTTCAGGAACAGCTGCTACCCCTCAGACTCCTCAACAACAAACTCAATCATTGACTTATTAAAAGACTCTTGTGCACTTTATTGATTTCTTTTTCTTCTCTCCATATTGCATAGTCAGTTTACTTTCGTTACCTGTTTACCATTCTTTATTTGTTTTCTTGTGTACATTTTTTTTTGCACTACCAGTAAGTAGTAATTCTGCCTGGCCCGCAGGAAAAAGAACCTAAGGGTTGCCTGTGATTTGTATGTGTATGTATTCTGACAATAAATCTAAAACAAAATCAAAACCTGAAGTAGAAATGATGAGTTAATGAATCTGGAAGCAGTTGTATTGTACAATGAAGAGAAATGAAAGATGAAATGTTAAATACTTTCTCCATACATTGTGATACACTGCAGAAAATGACATAGAGTTTCAACAAAATCAAATGCTTTATTGTCGATCATTATTTGGCATCAAATGGAGCAAGTTGGACTTTTAGGACCAGAGGATGTCATCAACATTTGTCTTTTAGCCATTATTGCTCAATGGGTCGGGACTCCATACCCATAAAATGAGACAAAGGTAAAAATCAATAGGTTGTTCACATGATTTCACCAGCACTTAACAAATTTTGTGTGGCTTAATTACTATTTTGTTTGCCTAACAAGGACCATTAACAGCTGTGGAAATTGACAAAATATCCTTCAGTTAATAGCATTTGTGCTATTCCAGATTTTTGTCACATTTTATTTTTGCTCTATATAAAAAATATTAAGGAACTTTTTATGTAAAGTCTAGGGGTCAGGTAAATTAATAATCTTGTTGTGCAGGGTACTCTGAGGAGGCTGATAAGAACATTAGTGATCTTGAAGATGGAAGGTGAAGTATTTAAATTCAAAACTAAGGTCTTAAATATAAACAAAGAAAATTACAAAAGTATACCATCAGGTAGGAGCATCAAAATCACGAGAGCCAGGCTGGGAAATAGCTTATTCCCACATTCTGAGATTTGTGGAGTTCACTTAAATTGGTGCGGACTAGAAGGGCCGATATGGCCTGTTTCCGTACTGTAATTGTTATATGGTTATATGTTATATGAGGCTATGACTTCATTAAAATATATTATTGAAAAGACAGTGATTAACATTAGGAGAAACTACAAATTATACATTCCTTTCTGCAGCAAAGCACTAGTACAATCTATGGTTTAAAAAATAAGCGAAGAATTGATTAAATCCAGAGGAAATACATAAAGTCGCCAGAGAAAGTAGTAGACCTGAGGATTAAGAGCAGTGTAGAATTCAGCAAAAAGAGCAGCAAGGTTTTGATTTATGAGAAGAAAATAGAATCAAGGCAGTTTAGGTAATGGAAATTCACCCTCACCAAATTTATAAATGACTATCAAAAAACATGAGATAAGGAAAAAAGTTTTGCCCTCTTGAAATTGAAATGAATATAAAGTAAATAAGTAGAGTTTTATAATGTGTTTATTGATGCATGCACAAATGACATCTCTTTGCAGTATGGAAAATTGCAAAAGGGTCCGTTTTCTGAGAATCTAACTCCTCTGTAATGCAGGGATTGTAAAAGTACATTATACAAGTTTCTAAATGAAAAAATAGTGAAAGCAAATATTGGCCCTTTAGTGTAAGAAACAAATATTCTCAATTGAAAACTTCAGTAACAGAGCAAATGCTGGATCCCATTATTAAAGAAGCCTTAAGAGGATGGTTAGAAAATATCAGTGGATCATATGAAGTCAACATGGTCTGGTGAACATAGAACATTACAGCACAGAAACAGGAGTAAGTACATTGCATTTTTAAAAAAAGCATGGTAAGTTCAATCTGGGTAATGACCAATCCATCAGTTTACTCTTGACCATCTGAAAATGAGGGAATGTGTAGTTGACAGCATTAAAAAGTACTTTGCAATACTTTAAATAAGTTAAGCAAGAAAGTCTGCAGATTTTGGGGCTGAGGAATGACGAAGGGCCCAGGCCTGAAACCTTTGTAACTTTTATTTCCAATGGATGCTGTAAGACCTGCTGAGTTTGTCCATCACATTTGTGTATTGCTTTGCAATACTTTGCTTATTGTTGTTAATTTTGGGTTTTGCCACAGAATTTCAGAGGTCATTGTAGCCTTGATCCAAGCACAAAAAGAAGTGAGACAAGAATGGTTGTCTTTGATATCAAGGTAGCATCGGATCTAACAATGCGAAGCTGGGTAGAGTGCAAGGTTGTATTCCAGCCAGCATTCGTGGGTAGAAATAGTTAGGACCCTTTATCATGTGACCTGAAACATTGACTGACCATTTCTATGCATGGACATTTTAATGTTTGCTCTAAATTCCAGCATCTACAGTTTTTGTGTTTCTCTTGGGATTGAATCTAGTGACATCAGAGGACTAAAGAAAATTGAATTCATTGGGAGTCTGGGGGGAAATTCTTCACTGGCTGGAATACCACCTTGCACTCTAAAAGATAAGTATGATTGGTGGATGGCTGTCATTCCAGCTCCAGAATTTTGCAGCAGAATTTTCTCAGGGAAGGGACCATTTTCTGGGGCTTTGTCAATGATTGGACCTCCATCATGTCAGAAGTGATGAGCGTCAATTATGCCATCATCAGTGCTTAGATCTGTTTATTGCTCTGCCCCGAATACAGCAGGACCTCAACAACATTCAAGTTTGTAATGAGAAATGGCAAGGAACTTGTACACCATACATTTATCATTTTCAATGAGAAATTCCAGAATCAGAATTTATTGCCACAAAATTCAATGTTTGCCAACACCTTACAAAATAAATAAAAAATAGTGCAAGAAAAAGTCAAAGTAAAACAGTGCCTATAGATGAGGAGGAATTTCTTGACCCAGAGGGTGGTGAATCTGTGGAATTCATTGCCACAGAGGGGAGTGGAGGCAGGTTCATTAAATATATTTAAGAGGGAATTAGATCTATTTCTTCAGTATAAGGGTATTAAAGGTTACGGAGAGAAGGCGGGGACGGGCTACTGAACTTTAAGATCAGCCATGATCTCGTTGATTGGCGGAGCAGGCTCGAAGGGTCGAATGACCTACTCCTGCTCATATCTTCTATGTTTCTATGTTAATTGTTCATTCAGGAATCTGACGGCAGAGGGGGAAAAGCCGTTCTTGAGCCACTGTGTGCTCGTCTTCAGGCTCCTGTACCTTTTTATTGATGGTAGCAGAGTGAAGATGACATCACCTGGGTGATGGATGTCTTTGAGGATAGAGGCTGCTTTCTTAAGACCAGAGCTCTTGTAGATGTCCTCAGTGGAGTGAAGTCTGGTGCTCATGATGTTGCAGGCTGAGTTAAACACCCTCTGGAGGTTTTTTTCTTGACTTGAGCTTTGGCACCTCCATATTAGACAGTGATGCAACCAGCCAGAATGCTCTCCATGGTACACCTGTAGAGGTTTTCGAGTCTTTGGTGACATACCAATCTCCTCACAAAGTATAGGTGCTGGTGAGTCTTCTAGCAACCTACCCTTGTCATTTAGCAACATTGCAATCACTGCCTCTCCTATCATCAACATCCTCTACTCATGATTGATCATAATTTAGCTGGACCAGCCACAAGCATATTATGGCTACAAATACAAGCAGACGCTGGATATTCTGGCCATATGTCAAGTGTGTTTGGAAACCCACTTGACTGGATGAGTACTGCTCCAGGAGCACTCAAGATATTTGGAGAATAGTTTATCATCCATTGTCCTAAAAGTTCACTTCCTCTACTACCCCCATCTAGGGCTACAGTGTACACCATCTGTATTGTGCATTGTAATTACTCAACAACACTTTGACAGCACTTCCCAAACCCTTAATCTTCACAGCCATGGACATGGGTAATGGGTTCAATGGAACTTCACCTGCCTTAGAAATAAAATCATCAATTCATTGCTGCATCGGTCATAGTTAAGGTGTTGGCTCAGTTCAACGTCTGCAAGGGCAAGTGGCGAAATTCAGTAAATTCTGCCATCAATGCTCTCATAAAGGATACAAAATAAACAAAAAAAGGTGGAATTTTTAAGGAAGTTGCAACTAATTTGATATGCTAAGTCCTTCCAGCAGATTTTTTTTTGTTCAGATGTCAGCATCTGCAGGCTCTTGACTCCATTAAACTTATTTCAAAATTATGAGTTTTTTCATAATGACCATATTTTTTATTCAACTAAAATATTTCTGTTGACTATATCTGTAAGAAACATCATTGCTTCCTGCATAGTGAGATGTTTTCCTTAATTGCTACATTATCTTTCGTTATGATATAATGTTTCAACTGTAGAAAAGAGTAAATGAATCATTTAAATACTGTAATTGAACTTGTGACCTAAATTGTAGCAGTAAACTGATGATTAGATCAGTTATTATATTGATTAACTGAATCAAAAGTGCTCATTTAAACTACTGGTTGCAATATCACTGCTACTTAGCATAAAAAGGAATTGTGTTCTTGGACACAAGCTATTTACCACATGTATTAGTTAACTTTAATGAAGAGTCCAAGTTGGCTGATCATACAAAGCTAAATGGGAAATTAGGCTGTATGGAAGATGTATAGATTTTACAATGGCATGTTAACAGAGTAAAGGGGTGGGCAAGATAGTAGATGGATTACACTGCTGTCAAATATGAGGTTGTCTACATTAAAGGAAAGATTTGAAAAAGGAATTTTTTTTAATGGAGATCAAATGTTCAGAGCTATTTGCAACTGAAGTTTATGATGCTAATTTCCTGGATGAGATGGTTGTCCATAAAGAAAGGTTAAGTAAAATGAACCTACTTTCTCTGAAATTCAAAGGAACAAAAGAGAATCTCATTGAAAGAGAGAAGGTGAATGAGTTTGGCAAAATAGAAGTTGTTCACTTTGACTGGAGAGTTTGGACCTATGGTTAAGAGGTTGAGAATTTAGAATTGAGGTCAGGCATTTCTTTATTTAGACGGTTAGGAATACTGTATCTTAAAATCTCTTCCACAGAAGTGAATGTTTAATTGGGTCATTTTGATGGAACTTTCTATCTGAGAATCATTGCAGAAAAGGAATTGAGGAAGATCAACTATAGTATCGTTAAATAATAGATCAGGCTCAAAAGGGCAGGTTGCTTATGCCATTTTTTTTTAATGTACATCAGTATTTCACAATTTTATATATTGTAATAATTTACATAACATCAAATTCCAAAAGTGCAGATAGGTTAATTGGCCAGAATATTCACCAACATAATTGCACGTTGGTGAATGGTAGGTTCTGGGGTGGGAAAAGTTGATAGAAATGTGGGGAGAATTAAAAGGGTGAAAAGGCTTAGGATGGCCATAGAGCCATGCAGCATGGAAACAGGCTTTTCAGTCCAACTTGTCCATGTTGACCAAGGTGCCTTCCTGAGCTCATCAAATTTGACTGAATTTGGTCCACATCCTTCTGAACCCTTCCTATTCCAGAACCTGCCCAAATGTTTTTTGAACATTATAGTTGTATCTTTAACACTTGTTTGGCAGGCTTTTTATTCCCCCGTACATATCCATCACCATCTGTGTGAAAAACCTACCCCTCAAGTCACCTTAAATCTTCTCCTGTCACCTTAATAAAAGTGTTCAGCCTCAGCAACATCCTTGTGGTTTAGTGTCACTGTGCGCTTGATGTGTGCTGGGTACCCAAAAGATTTGTTACCATGCGACATCTGTCCATAACTGTATCATCAGTTCTGATCAGTGCTGTTGGTGGAGAATTCTCAGCTAATATTCTAAATTTTGATTTTAATGTTCTGTAAACATTAAACTAAGTTGTGTAAAATTAGAGCAGAGATTGACATACTAACTACAAAGCAGCCTGCATCAATTCACAAAATCTTGTATTGTTGGGAAAGTTTTCACCATTAAAATAAATAAATCACAGTCTGTCTTTGTAAGACTAAAATATAAAAGTTGACTTTGTTCTTTAAATTCTTTCTCAAACAGTTGAAGCTGATTTTAGAAAATCTATTCCAGGTATCATTTATCACTGCGATTTGACCCAAGATAAATTGGAGCCAAGAGTTTTCCGAGAACTCACAGTGAAGGGATTTAATCCATCTGATTACCAGACTGTTCAGGTAAGCAGCATTTTCACCAATTATTTTAATGGGTTTAATATAATGTCATCATTGGAATCAACTACCTTTGCTCCCTTTCCACTTGCCCCATGTGTGGGAGACACCGAGTGTTGGCACCCCACCCACTCCCCCACTCAGTTGATGAGGGTCTTTAATATAAAGGTTGCTTATACAATCATGGGATCCAAGATAAATGCGAGAAATTAATGCTGGGGGGGAAAAAGGATCAGCAATGATCTTGTGAGTGCCAAAGGTGGCAAATTGGTTTCTCCTATTTCTTAATATGACTCAGAGCCTCGTGCATTAAAATCCATCATATTCTTTGTCTTCCACTTGCTGTACTTACATATTCACTGTCAATAATGTATGTACAAGAAAAAGTACCGACTATATACCCTGTCTGTGCTTCGTGCATTGTTATAAACATCTGTCAGGTTACCGTCAAAGTCTATGAATCCTGCCTGCCGTGAACTCCGGCAGACACTGGCTACCTTTGACCTCTGTAAAACTCTCTTGCAACTTGAGGCATTTTCTGGAGGGGTTTGACCAATAGTGCAGGGGTGGCCAACATTTTACATTCCATGCACCAGTTCAGATGCACCATTCAATCCTTGTATTCAATTCTTATAAAAATATGTTAATATAGACATATTTAGCATTTTCACATGATACATTAATTTAGTATAAAAACAAGATAAACATTACTTACCTTAATGAGACTTGAGTCTGTTTTGATTTCGCCAGGCTTTTAATGTTTGGATGTAGATATACATTCAGTTACCTACTGTGATGGGTTACTGAATGTAAAAACAAGGCCTAATTTTTGAAAAAGTACAAAACTGCAAATGTTCACAAAGGACAAGCAAAGCACAACTCTGTGGCGCACAAGTATCAAATATAAACAGGCTGGCGAGAGCCTGCGGTGCACTGCTGGTGCAGCTGCCTGGTGCCTAACGATCAAACAAGTATCAAATGATTGAACTGTTATGGAACGACTGCAGTCCTTCTTTCCTCATTTGACTCATTGAACATTTTTTAAATTGAAAACAGATAAATGTGAAAGAAGATAACATTCACCAAAAGATGTGCATGAAATAATAAAATTTCTAAAAATAATTAGATTTATTCTCAGTAAAGCCCATTTCTAGCTCGAAGCTACTTGAATTCCTGTTATAGATTTTTTTTCAACAAATCAGTTTTTGGGGTATTTTTATTTTTTTTATTTTTTTACACTGTGAACCATATCAACCAAAATATATACAAGCGTTTCTCATTAAATATACACAGTGGCATTTTCTACCCATTAAAAGTTCAACATATACAATACAATAAAACCATTAAACAATGTCATCACACAATGAAAATAAACAAGAAAATTGTGTCATCTACTTTTACACACTGGATCAAGTCATTTTGTCTTATCATTTTATCATTTTAGGGGGTGGAGGTCCGAGGCAAGTCCTCTCTGTTGTGTTCCATGTACGGTTCCCAAATTTGTTCACATAATGTGACTTTTTAAATTATATGTTATTTTTTCCAATGGAATACATTGATTCTTTCCATGTACTATTGCTGTACTCTCAGGCTCTCTTCTGATTTCCAAGTTGACATTATACAATTTTTTGCTACAGCTTAAGGCTATCATAATAAATCTTTTTTGTGCTTCATCCAGTTTGAGGCCAATTCTTTACTTATATTAGTTCGAAGAAAGATCTCTGGATTTTTTGGTATGTTGCTTTTTGTGATTTTATTTAATACCTGATTTAGATCTTCCCAAAACATATTCACTTTCTCACATGCCCAAATTGCATGTACTGTTGTTCCCGTTTCCTTCTTGCAGCGAAAACATCTATCTAATAATGTTTGATCCCATTTATTTAACTTTTGGGGTGTGATATATAACTTGTGTAACCAATTATACTGTATCATACGTAATCTTGTGTTTATTATATTCTTCATAGTTCCAGAGCATAACTTTTCCCATGTTTCATCTTTTTCCCACTTTTGTTTGGGTTTATAGCTTATTTCATAATTTTCCTTCTCTTGCAGCTTGATGTACATGTTTGTTATAAATCTTTTTATTATCATTGTGTCTGTAATCACATATTCAAAGCTGCTTCCTTCTGGTAATCTCAGTCTGTTTCCCAATTTGTCCTTTAAGTAGGCTTTCAGTTGATGGTATGTAAACATTGTACCATGAGTTATTCCATATTTGTACTTCTTTTGTTCAAATGTTAATAAATTATTTCCCAAAAAACTATTTTCTATTCTTTTAATTCCTTTTCTCTCCCATTCTCTAAAGGAAAGGTTATCTATTGTAAAAGGGATTAGCTGATTTTGCGTCAATAATAATTTTGGTAGTTGGTAATTTGTTTTTTTGCTTTCTAAGTGAATCTTCTTCCATATATTGAGTAAATGATGCAATACTGGTGAGCTTTTATATCGCATCAGCTTTTCATCCCACTTATAAAGTATATGTTCTGGTACCTTCTCCCCTATTTTATCTAGCTCTATCTTAGTCCAATCTGGTTTTTCCGTTGTCTGATAAAAATCTGATAAATACCTTAATTGTACTGCTTTATAATAATTTTTAAAGTTTGGTAACTGCAAACCACCTTGGTTGTACCTCTCTGTTAATTTATCTAACGCTATCCTCGGTTTCCCCCCTTTCCATAAAAAAATTCCTTATTATTTTTAGTTTATTAAAGAATTTCTCTGTTAAGGGAATTGGTAACGATTGAAATAAGTATTGTATCCTTGGGAAGATGTTCATTTTAATGCAATTTACCCTCCCTATCAACGTTAGTGGTAATTCTTTCCAATGTTCTAAGTCTTCCTTCAATTTCATTATTAGTGGCTGATAATTTAATTTGTACAGGTGGCTTAAATTATTATCTAATCTAATACCTAGGTATCGGATTGCTTGTGTTTGCCATTTAAATAGTGATTCTTTTTTAAATTCTGTATAATCCGCATTACTCATTGGCATCACTTCACTTTTATTTGCATTGATCTTGTACCCCGATATTTCTCCATATTCCTTCAATTTCTTATGTAGATCTTTTATTGGTATTTCTGGTTCTGTTAAGTATACTATGATGTCATCTGCAAATAAATGATTTTATACTCCTTCTCCTTTATTTTTATCCCTTTTATTTTACTTTCTGTTCTTATCAGTTCTGCCACTGGTTCTATTGCTAAAGCAAACAGTGAGGGAGATAATGGACATCCCTATCTAGTTGACCTACTTAATTTAAATTGGTTCGATACTTATCCATTTATTGTTACCTTCGCCAATGGTCCATTATATAATGCTTTAATCCAATTAATATATTTTCTGGTAGATTGAACCTCTGTAGTACTTTGAATAAATAATTCCATTCTACCTTGTCAAAGGCTTTCTCTGCATCTAAAGCTGCAGCCACTGTTGGTTTCTTATTTCCTTGAACTGCATGAATTAGATTAATAAATTTACAGACATTATCTGCTGTTCATCTTTTCTTAATAAATCCAGTTTGATCTTGTTTTACTATTTTTGGTACACAGTCGGCCAATCTGTTTGCTAATAATTTTGCTATTATCGTATAATCTGAATTAAGTAGAGATATTGGTCTATATGATGCTGGTGTTAGTGGGTCTTTCCCCGTCTTTGGTATTACTGTAATTATTGCTGTTTTGAATGAATCTGGCATGTTTTGTGTTTCTTCTATCTGGTTCATTCCAGGAGAGGAGGAATTAATAACTCTTTAAATGTTTTATAGATTTCTATTGGGAATCCATCCTCTCCAGGCGTTTTATTGTTCGGCAGCTTTTTTAATATATCCTGTACTTCCTCTATTTCAAATGGTTCTATCAGTTTGTTTTGCTCCTCTTCTTGCAATTTTGGCAGTTCAATTTTAGCTAAAAACTCTTCTATTTTGTCTTCTTTCCCCTCGTTCTCAGTTTGGTATAATTGTTCATAAAATTCCTTAAAGTTCTCATTAATCTCCATTGGATTATATGTAATTTGTTTGTCCTTTTTCCTTGATGCCAATACAGTTCTTTTAGCTTGTTCTGTTTTAAGTTGCCAGGCTAATATTTTGTGTGGTTTTTTTTTCCAAGCTCATAATACTTTTGCTCTATTTTCATTATGTTCTTCTCCACTTTATACGTTTGTAATGTTTTGTATTTTATTTTTTTGTCCGCCAATTCTCTTTTTGTCATATCTTCCCTTGTTGCTAGTTCTTTTTCTGTACTCACTATCTTCCTTTCCAACTGTTCTATTTCCCGATTGTAGTCCTTTTTCATCTTAGTTACATACTTATTATCTGCCCTCTATAATGAAGGCTTTCATTGCATCCCATAATATAAATTTGTCTTTCACTGATTCCGTATTTATTTCAAAGTAAATTTTAATTTGGCGTTCAATAAATTCTCTAAATTCCTGTCTTTTAAGTAGCATGGAGTTTAACCTCCATCTATATGTTCTTGGTGGGATGTCCTCCAGTTCTATTGCTAATAACAGTGATGAATGATCAGATAGCAATCTAGTTTTAAATTCAGTTTTCCTAACTCTCCCTTATATATGGGCCGACAACAAAAACATATCAATCCTTGAGTATGTTTTATGCCTTCTCGAATAATTTGAGTATTCCTTCTCCCTTGGGTCTGTCTACTCCATATATCCATAGTTTTATTTCCTGCATTGATTTAACCATATATTTGGCCACTTCATTCTTTTTGCTAGTCCAGTTTATCCAACATTGGATCCAAATTAAGGTTAAAATCCCCTCCTATCAATATATTCCCCTGCGTATCTATAATCTTCAAAAAAAATCTTGCTTAAACTTTTGATCCTCTTCATTAGGTGCATATATATTGATCAAATTCCAGAATTCTGAATATATCTGACACTTTATCATTACATACCTCCCTGAAGGATCTATTATTTCCTCCTCTATTTTGATAGGTACATTTTTATTAATTAATATAGCTACTCCTCTGGCTTTTGAAGTATATGATGCTGCTGCTATGTGCTTTACACAGTCTCTCCTTAATTTATTATGTTCCGCTTCAGTTAGATACGTTTCCTGCACAAATGCTATTTCTATTTTTTCTTTTTTCTGGAAATTTAATAGCCTTTTTTGTTTAATTTGGTTATGTATTCCATTAATATTTATAGTCATATAATTCAACATGGCCATCTCATATTCTGTTTACACCTCATTTCCGCTTCCTTACCACTCATCTTTCAGTTTTCCCTTTTTGAACTCAATGTATGACAACACTTCTAAAACATAAAATACTTCAACAACTCCCACATCTAATATTCCTTTAACCCCAAATGTCCCCCCACCCCCCCCCCCTCTGAGTTGCCCCTTGCCGGGCAACCACAACTCCCCTCTCCATTTGGATTGCGAACCTGCTCGCAAGCGTCAACTGATTTCGGAGTGACGGTTATTCTCTCCCACCCAACCCCCTCCACAAAGCTCACCCTCTTTTTTTTTCCCCTTCCTTTCTTCCCTTTTCTTTCCCTTCTTTACTTCTTACTCATACATTATTTTTACATCTTTATATGTATTTTTTCTTTGTTCTTGTTGCATCTCTTCATCTCTCCTTCTGTCCTCCAGGCATTCTGCTAATTCTTGTGCTTCCTCCGGATCCGAGAACAGTCTATTTTGCTCCCCAGAGATAAATATTTTAAGCAGAGGTGGATATCTTAACATAAATTTAAAACCTTTTTTCCATAGGATCGATTTTGCTGTATTAAACTCCTTCCTTTTCTTTAAGAATTCAAAACTTATGTCTGGGTAAAAAAAATATTTTTTGACCATTGTATTCCGATGGTTTTTTGTCTTCTCTAATTTTATTTCTTGCCCTCTCCAGTATATTTTCTCTTGTCGTATATCTCAGAAATTTTACTAAAACGGATCTTGGTTTTTGTTGTGATTGTGGTTTCGGAGCTAGTGTTCTGTGTGCCCTTTCTATTTCCATTTCTTCCTGTATTTCTGTCATTCCCAGGACCTTTGGGATCCATTCTTTTATAAATTCTTTCATATTTATGCCTTCTTCATTTTCCTTTAGGCCCACTTTCTTTATGTTGTTTTGCATACTATAATTTTCCAACATATCAGTCTTCTGAGCTAACAACCCTTGTGACTCTAACTTTTTTGTCACTTTCTTCCAATTTTCTTCCTAAGTCATTCACTTCCATTTCTACAGCCATTTCTCATTCTTCCACATTTTCTAATATTTTTGTCATGACCAGCTCTATTCTACTCACTTTTTCTTCTGTACTTTTCATTTTTCTTTTCATTTCACTAAATTCTAGTGTCAACCATTCTTTTAATGCTCTCATTTGTTCTTGAAAAAATGTTTTAATCTATATTCTGTCTATCTCTTTTACCTTCTATTTCTCTGTGCAGATCTTGGTCTTCTCTCTCTTCTTCTGTGTCTGCACCTGTGTTTGTGTCTTCTACTTCTCTTCATTGTATCTGTGTCTCTTCTGACTTTCCTGTTGAGTTGCTTGCCTCACTTTGCTGGGCTTCTTGCTTGGCTTCTTGCTGTTGGTCCTTTTCTTCTGGGCTAGTCATCTGTTGGGCCTCCTGTGGCTGCTCTTCTTTCCTATCACTCGCTTTCCTGTCGCTTTCCTCTTCTTCCAGCTGAGAGCCCTGCTGTAGGGCATCCCTCAGCTGGTCGCGCTGTGTTTGCTCGCTCCTCAGCTGGTCCCCCCTCCTGTCGGTGTTCTCTTTCCTTAGTGAGTGCACTGCGCGCCTTTTTTTAGCCACTTTTGCAGTCCAGTGGTCGGGAGGTCGCGACTCTGCGGGTTCTCTTCTCCATGGCGAGTCCCTGTTTCTTCATGCAGGTAAGGCCTTCTCCTTTCTCTTCCAGCGTCTTTTCTTTTTTTCCCCACTGTTTTTACTTTTTCCTTGTTCCTTTCTCTACAACTTTATTTTTTATTTGTTGTGTTTTGTGTTTCTTGAACTTCGTATTTTCTTCACTTTATTTCTTCTTTTCTGGAGAGGGCTGGTATTCTCCTACCGGCCACTACTCCATCGCGTGACTCCTCCCAGTTTTTGGTTAATACTTTTTTTGCATGAGTAGACTTACTTTTTTTATTATTAGCACTAGAGTACATGCGCCACTTCTAATCATCTAATGCGCCACTTCCGATGCACGCGCCATAGGGTGGCCATTCCTAGCATAGTGGATGCTATCTCTTTGCCACTTCCTTTCCTTTAGCTGATCATAACTTTGAATGTCTAGTGGTGGCCTTCCCATAGAAACTTGCTCATGATTGTTATTTGAAGGGAAGCAGTTGAAGATTTTGTAATTATCATTCAGCCCCTGTGATTGACTTTTATTTTGCTTGCAAAATACATCCCCTCACTGGTGTTGGAGTAAACATGGAGTAAGATCAAAGCTTCCAATTGTGCCTCCTATTTGCATTTCCAACCCTCTTAATATTGTTGCTTCAGGCACTGATCTCATTTGGTCAACATAGTTATTGTTGGAGTTTACTTAAACTGGTTTTATTCAGTGAATGAGATATTTAGTTTTTATTTACATCAGATGGAATTTAATGCTGATAAGTGTGAGGTGCTTCATTTTGGTAAGAAGAATCAGAACAGGACATAGTTGGTAAATGGGAGAGCACTGATGAATACAGAAGAGCAGAAGGATTTAGGAGTAACGGTACATCGTTCCCTGAAGGTAGAAACTCACGTGAATAGGGTGGTGAAGAAGGCTTTTAGTATGCTGGCCTTTATCAATCATTGCATGGAATATAGGAGTTGGGAGGTGATGTTGAGACTGTATAAGACGTTGGTGCGGCCTAATTTGGAGTTCTGTGTGCAGTTCTGGTCGCCTAATTATAGGAAGGATATAAACAGAGTGGAGAGAGTGCAGAGAAGGTTTACCAGAATGTTGCCTGGGTTTAAGCATCTAGAGTATAGGGAGAGATTGGACAGATTAGGTCTTTATTCTTTGGAGCGTAGAAGGTTGAGAGGGGATTTGATAGAAGTATTTAAGATTATGAAAGGGATAGACAGAGTGGATGTGGATAGACTATTTCCGTTAAGAGGAGGAAAGATTAAAACAAGAGGACATGAGTTAAGAATTAAGGGTCAAAGGTTTAGAGGTAACATGAGGGGGAACTTCTTTACTCAGAGAGTGGTAGACGTGTGGAATGAGCTTCCGGGAGAAATAGTGGCGGCGGAGTCGATTGTATTATTTAAGAAAAGGTTGGACAGGTATATGGATGAGAAGAAGATGGAGGGTTATGGGCATTGTGCAGGGAGGTGGGACTAGAAAAGGGTGTTTGGTTCGGTGCAGACTGGAAGGGCCTAATAGCCTGTTTCCGTGCTGTAATTGTTATGTTATGACTGTGTAAGTAGAAGAGGCTACTTACTTGGATTGAATTGAAGTTGAATTAGCAACATAGTAATCGGCTTGATTGTCTAATTCTTCTCAGGGAAGTTTTTCTGACTGTTGATTGTGTGCGTAACCCATCAATCCTGCTTCTGCTGCCTGACTTCCATCTTTCTATACAAGAAGCCTTTCCATTCTTTTGTTTCTGCGCTGTTTTTCAAATTGGGAGAGATTGTAATTAAGTTCCATTTCTTTTAAAGGGAGCATATGAAAGGAAGTGTGAGTGTCCAAAAAAAAAAGATTGTGATTGATATAAATGGCTAGAATAATAATTTAGATGGGTGGGTTAATAAATTTGCCTCTGACACAAAGATTAGAGTAGTGCACAGCGAAGAGGGCTATCAAAGAATACAGTTACAGATAAGGGTGAAGAAATGAAAGATAGAGTTCAATCTGAGCAAGTGTGAGGTGTTGCCTTTGCAGAAATCAAATGTCAGAGGAAAGGGTACAGTTAATAGCAATTAATGCTTTTATTGATGTGCAGAGGGATCTGCGGTTCAGATCTGTAGCTCCTTGAAAATGAACACGCAAGTAGATAGGGTGGTAAAGAAGGCATGTGGAATTGTGCAGGGCATTGAGTGCATGAGTAAGGAAGTCATGTTTCAGCTTTATGAAACTTTGGTTAGACAGCATTTGGAGTAATGTGTGCAATTCTGGTTGCCCCCATTCCAGGAAGAACGTGGGGAGTTTGGAAAGGGTATAGAAGAGATTCCCCAGGATGCTTCCTGGATTAGATGGTATGAAGCAAAAGGAGAGGTTGGAAAAAGTTGGGTTGTTTTCTCCAGAGGGTCGAGACTGAAGGTAGAGCCCATCAGACAGAGGAGCAGAAATTGGCTATTCAGCACATTGAGTATGCCCTGCTATTTAATCACTAGTTGATCCATTTTCCCATTCAGCCCCACTGCCCAGCCTTCTTCCCATATCTTTTGATGCCCTGGTTAATCAGAACCTATCAATCTCTGTCTTAAATATACCCAATGACCTGGCCTGTGGCAACAAATTCCATAGATTTACCACTCTGGCTGAAGAAATTCCTATGCATTTCAGTTCTAAGTGGACACCCTTCAATCCTGAAGTTGTGCCCTCTTGTCCTACACTCTCCTGGCATGGGAAACAACCTTTCTACATCTACTCTGCCCATATTTTTCAACACTCAAAATGTTCCAATGAAATCCCCCCCCCCCTCACAAATTCCAATGAATACAGGCTAAGAGCTGTCAAACTCTCCTCATATAATAACCCTGGAATCATCCTTATGAACCTCCTTTGAACCATCTTTGAAATCACCACGGGGTGTAGGGGAATTGTGTAGGGAGTAAAGGTTAAGATGGACACAATAGTGGACTCCCGTGCTGTAAAGGGGCTGAATGTGAGTATAAGGGAACATTTTTGATCTAGTGATCATTATGCTATCAGTTTCAAGATAATTATGGAAAGGGACAGGTCTGATCCTTGGGTAAAGATATTAAATTGGAGAAAGGCCAATTTTGATGGAATCAAAGGATCCGACAGCTACAATACACAAAAGTGATAGAGAACCTCAGCCAGTCACGCAGAAATTAAAAAGCAGTCAATGTTTCAAGGCTGACACTGTTGGGAATTTGGAAAATCAGGTAAACACCTGAATTAAAAGATGGGGAGGCGAAAGGAGAGGAGCAATGAATTCAGGTAAGAGGATAGAAGAAAAAGGAGCTGAGAAGTGATAGGGGAGAGTGCAGAGGACTAAGAAGGTTAGCTCTCTGATATGAGAAGGAATGGAAGAGGTAGGGATCTGAGGGAAAGGAAGAGAAAAACCAGGGGGAAGGAGTTAACAGAAATTGGAGGTCAGTATTGTTGCCGTCTGGTTGCAGGAAGCCAAGACAGAATATAAGGTGTTGGACCAATTTGAGGCTGGAATCTACTGGGCAGTATATGAGGCTGCAGACAGACATGTCAATGTGGCATTGGTGTGTGGAATTAAAATAGTTGACCACTGTTGCAGCAGATAGAGCAACGGTCCTCAATGAAACAATCTTCAAATCTGCATCCAATCTCCCTGATGGAGAGCACCAGATGCAATATGATTACTGTAGATTCATATGTGAAGTATTATTTAGAAAGTATTACTTAGAAAGACTGATTTACAAGGATTTCTACAGATATATTAAGAGCAGAAGGACAGCAAGGGACAAAATTGATCCTCTTGAAGATCAGAGTAATCTATGTTTGGAGCCAAAAGAGGTGGGGAAGAAATTAAATTAGCTTTTTGCATCTGTATTTACTTGTGAAATTATACAGAGTCTAAGAAGTGAGGAAAAACAACAGTGAGGAAGTGGACCCTATACAGATTACAGAGGATGAGGTGCTTGCTGTTTGAGGCAAATTGGAATGGATAAATCCCCAGATAAGATATTTGAGGGAAGCTTGTACAGAATTGTAAAGCCCCTATTAGAAGTCTTTTTTTAAAAAACGCCTCAGCTATGGATGAGGTGCTAGAGGATTGGAGATAAGCTTTTATCATTCCATTATTTAAGAAAGGCTCCAAGAGGGGGTCATGTGATGAAGAGTAGGGGGTAGGCGCGAATCTCAGCTGCTGAAATAGCAAGTGAAAATATTGGGAAAACACACTCCAGATTGGAGAGGAAGTTGGCACCAATATTTAGGATAGGGTCATCAGGAAGGTAGGAGTGGATTGGGGGGGAAAGAGGACATGGAGAGGGGATAATTTGGTTTTTTTTTTAATGCATTCTTTTGAATTTTTGGTTTCAGTTTTGTCAGTCTGCTTAGGTTTGGTTTTGTGCATGGGCATCTATGCCAAGAGTCGAGACAAGGCAAAGAGAATGGAAAGTAAGTATTGGAAGACAAGAGGGGAGGGGAGAGGAAGATTGAAAGGCACTGAGGTAATGGATAAAACAATTGTTTATAAGTTTCAACATAAACAGATTAAATGGAACTATTAAGAGAAAAATGTCTTGTCAGACCTCAAGAAGCTGCAGGCAGACATACTATTCCTTTAGGAAACCCACCTTACAAACCAGGAACATTCAAAATTAAAGCAGTGGTGGATGGGCTAGGTGGCAGGGTCCTTTAATTCCAGGAGAGTGGCAATCTTAACAGGAAAGAATGTTCCAGTGACAGTCCAGGAGGTGGTCAATGATCCAGCATAGAGGTTCATGATGATACATTGTCAAATATACTCAGGATCATGGACACTTATGAATATATATGTCCTGAATTTCAATTATGAAAAATTTATACAAGATATATTCTCAAAGATGTCTGAGGGATGTGAGAATATACTGATTGGAGAGGATTTCAATATTTGTCTGGATCCAGTTATGGATAAATGGCCAAGAAGGTGATGAGGACCAGTGTGGCTAAGTCCACCCTGATCTTCATGAAAGAACGGAATTGCATAGATACTTGGAGAAGGCTGAATCCAAGAGATATTTCTACACCAGAATTTATCTTTTTTTTTGGTGTCAGCCCAGTTGGAAAGTAGGATAGTGGAGATCGAGTACATGGCTCAGCTGTTGTCAGAGTATGTCAATTTCATAGATACTTGGAGAAAGCTGAATCCAAGAGAAAGGGATATTTCTACACCAGAATTGATCTTTTTTTGGTGTCAGCCCAGTTGGAAAGTAGGATAGTGGAGTTTGAGTACATGGCTCAGCTGTGTCAGACTTTGTCCATCATAGAGCCAGATAAACAGGCTATGGTGTATAGATGGTGCCTAAATTCATTCCTGTTGGAAAATCCAGAATTTTGTTGCTTTGTCAGAACGCATATACAACTGTTCTGTGAGAACTGCCCCACTACTCACAATAATTTTCTAATTTGGAACACATTGAAGGCTTGTATAAGGGGGCAGATAATTGGATACACTAAAGGGATAAAAAGGGGCACATTAAGGAAATTAATAATTTGAAACAGGACATAGTTCAACTCGAAAAAGATCAGGGTCTGAAGAAAAATAAAGAGATTTAGTGACTAAAAAGCTCAAATACAATACGTTGCAAATATACAAAACAAAAAAGTTGATCTTAAGATCAAGGCAATAGTATTATGAGCTGGGAGAAAAGGCCAAAAAGTATTTTCATGGCAGGTGAGGGTGGAAGAGTTCTTGAGGACGATTAATGCAATTCAAATGAGGGAAAGCAAGATTTTGCACAAACCAGAAAAAATAATTGCAACATTTGGAAAGTTCTATAAAGAGTTGTATAAATCAGAATCTGGGGAGTGGTGGGAACCGCTTTCATTGCAACTACCAAATTTGGATCAAGAGGATCGTGAGAAGCTAGATGCTCCCTTCTCTAGAGAAGAGATTGAACATGCTCTGTGCACTCTATAAGTAGGTAAATCGCCAGAAGAGGATGGTTTCCCTGCCGAATTTTATAGAAAATTGAAAGACCTTTTTATGCTCCTTCTTATGAAGGTGGATCAAGCAGCAAAGACCTATACCCTCTCTGAATCTTTTTCAACAGAAATCATTCCAGTGATCCTGAAAAAGGAAAGGGACCCATTGAAGCCTTCCTCCTATAGGCCTATATCTTTATTGAATCCAATTATAAAATTACAGCAAAAGCATTGTCCAATAGGTTGGCCGAACATTTGCCGAAATTAACACATCTAGATCAAGCTGGATTTATATAAAAGAGTAAATTAGCAGACCACGTAGCTGGAAAATGCTCAGTATAATACACCTGGCACAGTTGGGTGTGAACCCGTGAGTGGCTGTATCTCTGGACGCGGAGAAGGCCTTCGATTGATTAGAGTGTGATTTTCTGATCAAAGTACTGGATAAATTTGGTCTGGGTTCAACATTTATTAATTGGGTAAGGACACTATTATAAACCCCAGGGTAAAATCATCACAAACTGGCAGATGTCTCCAGTATTCCCGCTGAGTAGATCTAGTAGGTAGGGAGGGCTGCCCGCTGGCAGAACTTTCGGCAGAATCCATACTTGGTGGGCCAGGTGGAACACAAAATTAAAATAATTGCTGATGATGTGTTAGTATATTTGACGGACCCTGGAGGGGTCTTTGGCCAGGCTGAGGACCACACTGGAGGATAATGGAAAGGTCTCTGGGTATAAGGTAAATCTAGACAAAAGCCTTTGACGAAAGAGGATTATAGACCCTACCAACAGGGAAGCCAATTTAAGTGGCCACAGGAAGGCATTAAATACTTGGAGCTAAATGTGGATAAAGAATTACACAATGTATATAAGCTAAATTATCTCCCTTTGTTCTGGAGTTTGAGGAGGACCTGGCTTGATCGAAAATTAGGCCCATAACGTTAGTGGGCAGAGTTAAATGTGTAACAATGAAGTTGATGCCAAGACTACAATATCGTTTCGTTTCTCCAGTGCTTCTTTAAGATGCTTAATAGATGCGTCAGAAAGTTTTTGTAGAATGGTAAGGGTCTAGAGTCTGCATGGAAAAGTTGACATGGGAATATAAAATGGGGGGCTTAAAACTACCAGATTTTTAAAAATATTACTGGGCATCCCAGGTGAGGTTTATTGCCTCATATTTTGAGAGAGGGGTCCCCCTTCCTGGGCACAAATTGGGCTACATGCGATAGGGTTAAAGAGAGCAGGAGAATTTATATATAAATGGCACATTAACTTAATTTTTAAAAAAAGACAGATGACCCCATAATAAAACATATATGCCAGACATGGAAAAGAATAAATTGATGTATTGGATTGAAAGTGGGGATATCTCCTAAAATTTTCTTGCCCCAGAATAATTTAATACCCATGATTCTGGGCAATAAGATCCTCGTGCCAGAAAGGGATCAGGTGTATCGAGGATTGTTACCATCAAGGGCATCTCATGTAATTTGAGCAGTTGAGGACTAAGTATCAGTTATTATTCTGCTTTCTGCAATTAAGATCTTTCCTAAGGGAGAAATTGGGACCAGCAATGACCCTGCCTGACTGAAGTGACATGGAAATTCTAATTCAATGGGGAAATGTGTGTAAATTTATCTCTTAAGATGTATTCCATATTCCAAAGTGAGTGCTTGAAGTCGGGCTTACATCTATCAAACGAAAGATGAGAGTTGGACTTGGTGTTGTTCGTGTGGGTCCCACAGGTTAAGAACCAGACCAAAGTTCAGGTACAAACCACACATTTATTTCAGGGATGGAATTGAGACAACAGGATCAATATGTCATGCAAACTTCTATACATACACAATTCTTTGGCTTGGCTTCGTGGACAAAGATTTATGGAGGGGTAATGTCCACGTCAGCTGCAGGCTCGTTTGTGGCTGACCAGTCCGATGTGGGACAGGCAGACACGGTTGCAAGGGAAAATTGGTTGGTTGGGGTTGGGTGTTGGGTTTTTCCTTCTTTGTCTTTTGACAGTGAGGTGGGCTCTGCGGTCTTCTTCAAAGGAGGTTGCTGCCCGCCAAACTGTGAGGCGCCAAGATGCACGGTTTGAGGCGATATCAGCCCACTGGTGGTGGTCAATGTGGCAGCCACCAAGAGCTTTCGTTAGGCAGTCCTTGTACCTCTTCTTTGGTGCTCCTCTGTCTCAGTGGCCAGTGGAGAGCTCGCCACATAACACGATCTTGGGAAGGCGATGGTCCTCCATTCTGGAGACGTGACCTACCCAGTGCAGTTGGATCTTCAGCAGCATGGATTCGATGCTGTCGACCTCTGCCATCTCGAGTACTTCAATGTTGGAGATGAAGTTGCTCCAATGAATGTTGAGGATGGAGCGGAGACAACGCTGGTGGAAGCGTTCTTGGAGCCGTAGGTGATGCCGATAGAGGACCCATGATTCGGAGCCGAACAGGAGTGTGGGTATGACAATGGCTCTGTATACGCTAATCTTTGTGAGGTTTTTCAGTTGGTTGTTTTTCCAGACTCTGTGTAGTCTTCCAAAGGCGGTATTTGCCTTGGCAGCGGGTAAATATACACTTTCGGATAACAAGGGGGAAACCTACCGAAACTGGGGAAGTTACAAGAGCATACACATTCAACGATCAGATCAAGGTGATATTATGTGCCTCCACCCTTTGACCAGTACGGACACAGCTCTGCTACCCAGCTTCGAGACTCACCCCAACCCAGTGCAGAAGGTGATACTTACATGCCACGAGGAGTCCAAAGAGGGAGAACAAAAGTGCACATGGTCCTTTATAGTTCTGGGGGCAAAGCTGGGAGCGGGGGGTGCAATCGTAAGTGTCAATGTTGGCCCCGTTGGTTGTTGTGGCTAAAGGCTCAAAGCCAAGGGCAAGGGCCCAGCAGGCGTGAACTGAGGTGATTCTTCTGGGCCAATTGGGCAAAGGTCAGGGCTGAGTCTGGGTGGGCTGCCTGGACTGCAGCACCTGGGGTGATTTAGGTGGGCCAATCGTGAGGGTCACCTTGATGGCTTGGAGTGAGCCTTTGACCTTGATTGGCAGGTAGTGTGTCCTCCAAACAGGAGCACAGCAGCACCACTCAGTGGTGGACGCTGCCTCTCCATTACACTTGGGCATAAAAATCGATAAACAATAGTGGGAATATAATTTCTTGCATCAGTTATACCTCACATCACAAAAATTACACATCAAAGCCAGAAATGTGCCTTAGGTGTGGTGTGGAGATAGGAACCTTTATTCACTCCACCTGGCTGTGTAGAAGGGTGAGATCCTTCTGGAAGCCCTGGCAGACATTCTGAAAAAAGATTACAAAAGTGGATTTTCCATAGGATCTGGAGTTGTACCTTCTGGTGGACATTGGAGAAGTACAGATTAGACTGTCCAAACACCAAATTCATTTTGTAAAGGTTGCCTTGTCAATAGTCGGGAAGTGTATAGTAGTTAAGTGGAAATCCGATTACTCAAAGGAATATGTATATACAGTGTTGCATTCACTTACAATTTAAGGAAGTGATACAATATGTTTGATGAAATGTGGCAATCTTATCTGAAGCACATAGGTGCACAGATATAATTTACACTCCTTTCCCCCCCCCCCCCAACTACAAAAATAAGAGAAAATAAATAATCCATCCCGACTGAGAGTGTAAATTGGGAAATGTAGTGCAGACTGTGTTTTTGCCCCCACCCATTTTTATTTAACAATCTGCCTTGAGGGGGATTGTTAATTTCACCATTATTTGTGTTTTTTTTTGTATTTCTGTATTCTTATATTTTTGTATTTGTATAATTTAAAGGATGGGGAGGGGAGGGAGCAAGTGGGGGGTCTCTGTTAAATCATATTGTGTGGGAAAAGTATGTAATGTACTGTTTGTTGAATGTGCATGAGTCTTTGAAAACCAAAAGTAAAATATTCATGACAAGGTCCTGTATGGGAGGTTGGTCAAGAAGGTTCAGTCACTTGGGATCCAGGATGAAATCATAAATTGGATTAAACATTGGTTTGTGGGAGAAGCAAGAGGATGGTAGTAGAGGATCGCCTCTCTGACCAGAGGTCTGTGACCAGTGGTGTTCCTCAGGGATCAGTGGTGGGTCCATTGTTGTTGACATCATTCTTAAAGATCTGGATGATAATGTTATAAATTGGATCAGCGAATTTGAAGATGATGCTGATTGGGGATGTAGCGGACAGTAAGAAAGGCAATCGAAGCTTGCAGTAGGATCTCAACCAGCTGGAAAAATACAAGTGGCAGACAAGTGTGAGGAGTTCCACTTTGGGAGAAGGAACCAGGGTAGGACTTGCCTGTTAGGGAAGTGACGAGTGTGGCAGGACAAAGGGCTCTCTAAATGCAGATACACAGTTCCCTGAAAGTGGTGTCAGAGACAGAGGGATCATAAAGCTTTTGGCAAATTGACCTTCATAAATCAAAATATTGTGTCTAGGAGTTAGGATATTATGTTGACATTGTATATGATATTGGTGAGGCTAAATTTGGAGTATTGTGTGCAGGTTTAGTCACCTACTCCTAGAGGAAAGGGAACAGTAAGATTGAGAGTGCAGAGATAATTTTCATGGAAGTTGCTGAGACTGAATTTTAGGGAAAGGTTAAATAAGTTACGACTTTATTCTCTAGAGTGTCAGAATGAGGGGAGATTTGATGTAGAGTATGGATAAGGTCAATGCAAACCGTCATTTTTTTTTAAGTTGGGTGAGAAAAAAAAACTAGAGGACATGGGTGATGAGTGAAAGATGAAATGTTTATGAGGAATATTGGGGGAACACAGAGGATGGTGAGAGTGTGGAACAAGCTGCCAATGGAGGTTGTAGATGCAGGTTCGATTTTTGACATTTAAGAAAAGGTTGGATCAATACATGGATGGGAGGGTTCTGGCCTGGGTGCAGGACAATGGGATAAATAGCTCAGCCTGAAGGGTCTGTTTTAGCACTCTAGTGTATCAGGCTCTTGAAACTCCCTATACTACCATAAGCATTGTGGCCAACTGTGAATATTTATTATTATGTAGCAGCTACTACATTTGATGCTACTAAATAAAGGCAAATGCACACAAAGGTAGTCAACTCAAGACTGGTTTATTGCAGACACACACAGACCTTTTATTCCCTGCCTGTTGATGAGCTTGTTAATGAACAGCTGCTGGTCCACAGGACCAGCAGGTTAAAGCTATGAGCCATTAGCGCCCCGCCCTTTAGGCAGGGGCTTCATCCTGTCCACTCACTATACTTTGGCGCCCAGCACTGCTAGCCCATGATGTGTCAGGTAAGTCTGTGAATTGACGGTGGCGGTTCACAATACCATGCTGTACACCCGCTACATCACCCACCCCCCCCCAGAATCGTCACCATAACTTAAGATGCTAGATATACTTGTCTTAGACGGATATCCACATCACCTGGGTTGAGAGCACTGAACTGGTGAAGTAGGGTCCGTGTGGGTGGGTTTAAGTCTGTCCATGCTGAATAGCTGCGGATGCCCTCCTATGTCCAATGTATATATCACTCTATCTCTCTTAATCACACGAAATGGTCCTTCATATGGTTTTAGTAACAGTGCCCCTGGAACCTGTCTTCGTACGAATACAAATTATGTGTTTAATAGTGATTGGGGCACTTGTTGCCTAGATTTGCCAGTTGGTAGAGGATGATTTGCTGTTAACAATACCCTTCTGGAGTTGTTGCAGGACGTCCATGTCTGAATTGCTGGTGAAGTCAATATCTCCTGGAACCATAAGGGCCATACCATACATCAATTCTGCAGAGGATGCAGACAGATCTTCTTTTGAAGCTATTCCTACTTCTAGTAGAACCCAAGGTAGTTCATCGACCCAGTTAGGTCCGGTGAGTCGGCCCTTCAGTGAAGATTTAAGTTGTTGATGGAAACGTTCCACCAAGCCGTTGGACTGCGGATGGTATGCAGTAGTGTGGTGCAACTGTGTACCACAAAAACGAGCCAAGGAAGCCCATAACGCCGAAGTGAACTGTGGTCCACAGTCCGAAGTTATGTGTGTAGACACTCCAAATCAAGCAATCCAATTTAAGATGAACGCTCTAGCACATGCCTCAGTATCACTGACTGGTAATGGAATGGCCTCTGGCCAGCGTGTGAAGCAGTCTACTACCATGAGAATATACCTCATGTCCTGTGATACTGGTAATGGTCCAACCAGATCCACGTGCACATGCTCAAATCTTCTGCGTATTGTCAGGAAAGGCTGTAGGGTTGCCTTGGTGTGGTGTTGAATTTTCGCAGATCAGCAGGATATACACGTTCGTCCCCATTGCGCGACGTCTTTTTTCAGCCCATTGCTACATGTACTTGTTTGACATTATTTTGACTGAAGTCCTGATGGATAGATGTGATAGATTGTGAATGTCATCAAAATGATGCCGTCTCCAAGATAATGGGACCAATGGTCGAGGATAGCCCAATGATACATCACAAAGGAGTTCTGGACTACCTAGTTGTGGTGCCACCTGTTGAATGTCGAGTCCAGTAATAGCTGTAATGTATGCTTGTAAATCCGGATCAGCGGATTGTGCCGTAGCCAGTTCAGCAATGTTGACTCCACCTTGAATATGGCACACACTTGATCTAGAGAGCACATCTGCAACCAGATTGTCCTTTTCTGAAATATGATGTATGTTTGTAGTAAACTCCGAAATGTAGGACAAATGTTGTTGTTGTCTTGCCGACCAAGGATCTGTGACTTTGCTAAAGGTAAAAATTAGCAGTTTATGGTCTGTGAATATAGTGAAATGTCGACCTTCCAAAATTATAACGAAAATGCCTTATAGCCAGATAAAGTGCTAATAGTTCTTGATCAAAGGCTCTGTACTTCATTTCCGCTGCTCTTAGATGACGACTAAAGAAGGCAAGGGGCTGATAATGGCCATTGACGTATTGTTCCAGAACTGCACCCACAGCTGTTCCCGAGGTATCTGTGCTAAACGTCAAACCAGCTTCAGGATTTGGATGCACAAGCATTGCTGCTTTGGTTAATGCCTCTTTGGCGGACATAAATGCAGCCTCTGCCTCTGTGGTCCAGGTAATGTTTTTGTTTGGAGCAGAGATTATGTCAAACAGGGGGCTCAGGATGTCAGCAATCCTGGGAATAAATCTGTGATAAAAATTTATCGTTCCCAAAAACTTCTGTAGCCCTTTAACGGTAACAGGTCTGGAAAATGTATGGATGTCGTCTACCTTGCCTGATAACGGAGATATGCCGTCTGCTGTAATTTTATGCCCTAAGAATTCTATGGTTGACTTGCCAAATTGACACTTGTTAAGGTTAATTGTCAGACCAAAGTCTTGGAGCCATTGGAAAAGGTGGCGCAAATGCAGGCGGTGATCTTGCTCATTTTGACTTGCTACAAGGATGTTGTCGAAGTAAATATACGCAAAGCTAAATCTCTGCCTAGAGCATCCATAACCCGCTGAAAAGTTTGCGCGGCATTCTATAAGCCAAATGGCATTCTGAGTAATTCAAGAAGTCCAAACAGCGTAATAATTGCTGTCTTGGGAATATCATTCTCATGAATCAGTATCTGATGATATCCCTTAACCAAATCAATCTTTGGAAATATGTGACAATGATGCAGATGGGCAGTGAAATCCGGTATGTGTGGAATTGGGTATCTGTCAGGTGTAGTGACATCAAAATCTACGGTAGTCGCCGCAGGGTTTCCATTCGCCTGTCTTCTTGGGTACCATATGCAAAGGTGAGGCCCAAGGGCTGTTGGAGCATCGAATGATACCCAATTCTTCCATTGCTTTAAATTCTGCCATTGCTTGCCACAATTTATCAGGTGCCAGTCCACGAGCCCTGGCATGGTCCGGTGGGCCTGATGTGTCTATGTAATGAGACACACCGTGGGCTGTTCTTGAGGCATTGAAATTAGGGGTGAGAATATGGGGTAATTCATTGAGTAGAGCAGTAAATGCGTCCTTGTGTAACATATGTACTCTGAGCTGTGAATCTCTCCCCTGGATATCCAGTGGATATATCTGAAAGGTGGTGCTGTGAACTAATTTTCTGCGTTTTACGTCTACCAATAAGTCGTGGGAACGTAAAAAACTCCGCACCCAAAATATGTTGAGTTACAGAAGCGAGGACACAATTCCAATGGAACATGGTTCTACTTACTCCGATTGCGACTCATCTAGTGCTGAAACTTGGAATGGCAGTTCCATTTGCCACTCACAGGGTCAAGTGACGTTTTTATGCGTCCTTTCAAAATAGGTCGGCGGGAGCAAACTAAGTTCAGCACCTGTGTCTACAAGAAATTTGCGCTTACCTGCATCGTCCTGAAGATACAATAGGCCTGTATGTTTGCCAGCTGCCGAGGCCAGTACTGGTGAGCAGCCGGCTCTCTCCTTTCCTGACTTTTTGTAGTAGGTACATGGCTGGACGCACTTATGGGCATATTTTTCCCAGCGGTGATGGTAAAAACACCACTCTCGATGTATATCAGCACGCTCCTCTTTCTTGGATTGGGCTGCAGATACAGGAGGCTGGTAGGATGTGGGAGATGCTTTTGCTGCAAAAACTGGAAGTATTTAGGCAGACTCTTGTGTAGGATATGTTAGAGCCTGTCAGCCTCTCAAGCCACGTCATGGGGACAGCGGAAATCCATGTTACCAATGGGTATGGCAACGTGAGCTGGAAGTTTTGACAGAAATAAGGTTTCGAAAAGCAGACAATGGGAATGACCATCTGGCAATGCCAGCATCTCATTCATCAGGTCTGATGGATTCTTGTCACCTAGGCCTTCCATGATCAAAAGACACATGCCACGCTCATGCCTAGTAAGTTCCAATGTGTCAAGAAGAAACTGGCGGAACCTGGTGTACTGGTCTTCTGGTCTTGAGCAATAAATTTGCTTACTTGTGATGTGGTGGCCGCATCAAATGTACTCACGACATGCCAAAATGTTGTGTCTTCCGCCATTATACCCCGAAGACTAAACCAAATTTGAGGCTGATGTGTCCATAAAGGAAGCAAATGAAGCCAAACTACATTAACTGTCGTGGCGGCGGCAGCAGTTGTTGCTACTGTTGAAATTTCCTCCTTTTCCATAATGACTCAAATTCGTTGAATCTTAACTTTGGGGTCACCGATTTGTAGCGGCTACTACGGTAGATGCTACTAAATAAAGGTAAACACACACAAAGGTAGTCAACTCAAGACTGGTTTATTGCAGACATACACAGACCTTTTATTACCTGCCTGTTAATGTAATGAGCTCGTTAATGAAGCCTCTGAATTGACGGTGGCTGTTCGCACCATTACAATTATTTCTTTTCTTTGTTTTTTTCCCCTCCTTTTGTGTGTTTTGTGCACTTTGGAAACTTCAGCAAGATTTTTTTATTGCATCTATCTTCTTTGGCTTGGCTTCGCGGACGAAGATTTATGGAGGGGGTAAAAAGTCCACGTCAGCTGCAGGCTCGTTTGTGGCTGACAAGTCCGATGCGGGACAGGCAGACACGGTTGCAGCGGTTGCAGGGGAAAATTGGTTGGTTGGGGTTGGGTGTTGGGTTTTTCCTCCTTTGCCTTTTGTCAGTGAGGTGGGCTCTGCGGTCTTCTTCAAAGGAGGTTGCTGCCCGCCAAACTGTGAGGCGCCAAGATGCACGGTTTGAGGCGTTATCAGCCCACTGGCGGTGGTCAATGTGGCAGGCACCAAGAGATTTCTTTAGGCAGTCCTTGTACCTTTTCTTTGGTGCACCTCTGTCACGGTGGCCAGTGGAGAGCTCGCCATATAACACGATCTTGGGAAGGCGATGGTCCTCCATTCTGGAGACGTGACCCATCCAGCGCAGCTGGATCTTCAGCAGCGTGGACTCGATGCTGTCGACCTCTGCCATCTCGAGTACTTCGACGTTAGGGATGAAAGCGCTCCAATGGATGTTGAGGATGGAGCGGAGACAACGCTGGTGGAAGCGTTCTAGGAGCCGTAGGTGGTGCCAGTAGAGGACCCATGATTCAGAGCCGAACAGGAGTGTGGGTATGACAACGGCTCTGTATACGCTTATCTTTGTGAGGTTTTTCAGTTGGTTGTTTTTGCAGACTCTTTTGGCTTCATTTGCTTCCTTTATGGACACATCAGCCTCAAATTTGGTTTAGTCTTCGGGGTATAATGGCGGAAGACACAACATTTTGGCATGTCGTGAGTACATTTGATGCGGCCACCACATCCCGCATCGGACTTGTCAGCCACAAACGAGCCTGCACTATTTGCCTTGGCGAGTCTGTTGTCTATCTCATTGTCGATCCTTGCATCTGATGAAATGGTGCAGCCGAGATAAGTAAACTGGTTGACCGTTTTGAGTTTTGTGTGCCCGATGGAGATGTGGGGGGGCTGGTAGTCATGGTGGGGAGCTGGCTGGTCCGTGAACTACTCTTTGCAGACGATGCCGCTTTAGTTGCCCATTCAGAGCCAGCTCTTCAGCGCTTGACGTCCTGCTTTGCGGAAACTGCCAAAATGTTTGGCCTGGAAGTCAGCCTGAAGAAAACTGAGCATCTATATGTTAAGCTTAACAATATAACAGGAAGTTTCATTCATTCTAATTTAAATATGTCCCTTCCACCTTGACCTCCTTTCAGACAATCAGCTTGTTTTCTCATTGACACTTCCTCAACCAGTACTAAACAATGTGCAAACAACAATTGCGATGAGACGTTCCAGTAGCAATTTAGTCCTGCAGTCCATAACTGAGCCCTTAGATGTCAAGAAGTCACTAGTCTGAAGCATTTCAAGATTGACCATATCAGTCGCTGCATTCTTCCATCAACCATGCAGGAAAGAGGGAAGTAATTTGTGAGAAAAGCTTTCAAAAGAAAATCATGAATTTATTACTTAGCTGGCAAGAAGCAGTGTGATTAAGTTACTGTTCTAATATTTGGCACCCTGGACATTTGACCATATACATGAGTTCAAGTTTGATAATGGCATTTGCCAAATTTTAACTCATGATTTAAAAAAAAACATGGAATTGAATGTTAAATTTTTCAAGCCTGTCATTTTAGAAAAAATCATCTAGTTCACTAATTCCCTTCAGGAAAGGAAATATGCCATTCTTCCCTGGTTGATGCTATATGTGCCTGCAGATACGCAGGATCTCGTAATGACCTATAAAATGACAAATAGGAATCTGTTCAGGGGCTATTTAATAATGGGCAATAAAAGAGACTATTTCCTCTAAGGTAATAAATAAAAATTACAATAATTATATTCAGAATTAAAATTAATACCATTATGAAATTGCATTTCTTGGTCGGTTTTTCAGTACCGTAATTTTTGATATGGGGTGAACAGCTTCAATTTCTAATGCATATTTTCAGGGAAAATAAGATTTTGGATTTATGGATAAGGGATTTTTTTTGTTAATTGCACAAAGTGCTTCTAAACAAATTGTGTGGTGGCCTGTTGAGCCAAGGCCATTCCCCATGCTGTTTCTCACATTCATCCATTTCCTTAACACTCCTTTTGTTGACATATATATTTCAACTGTGTTAGCCTTTCTTTGATTGTCTTCCCATGAGTGAACTAGAGAAACACAAAATCTGCAGATGTTGGTTTCTTGAGCAGACAAAGAATTGCTGAAGGAGCTCAGCAGGCCAGACAGCATGCATGAGTAGAATGATTTCTCTCTTTATTTGTCTCGCCATATCCCATGTCTTCTGTCCTATAACTTTCACCTCTGGGTCCCTCCTCCTGCTTCTTTCCCCACTTTATATATGGCATTTCACCAATTCTGTCTTGATAAAAGGTTCTTTCTCACCTGGAACGTTGACTGACCATTTCTGTTCATGGTTGTTGACTAACCTGCAGAGTTCCCCTAGCAATTCCTTGTCTACTCAAGTTTTATAGCCATCTGGTACTTTTAAGTTCACCATTAATTATACTGAAAAATTTATTGCACAGTTGTTTTAACTTACCAAATATTGTTGTGGCATTTAAACTCATTCTTTTTGGCTATTCATTCTGTTCTCTGGATAACTAATCTGATAACTAAACCTATGACTCAGTACCTCAGTTTGCTACTAGGGATATTTCTGACCCTGTCTGCACTTGTTCAAATCTTGTCATGATCTATATATCATTGGAGAAAGTAATTGATATGGACATAAGCCAGCTCGTTTCAAAGTTAATGTTGATTCATTCCTGAGACTTTCAGCCAATGTATCAATGTATCAAAATCAATGCAGTCATTATACAGATCAATAAATAGGAATGATGCAATATGTAAATTGTTTTTTACTTTACCCTCCTCATTCTATCCAAATAAATTGAGGTAAAATTGCTTCTGTTTTCCTCAACAAAGTTTAGCAATATGTTTCTGCTGACTGCTAAATCTAACAAAAGGAATTCTTTTGAGCCAGTATTTTATTAATTTTCAAAAATGTGGGAGGATCTGATGCTATTTTTATTGGGCAATATTAAAGTGGTTAGTTCTAAACTAAGATTAACTATATATCAAATTGAATTTTTACTGTTGGCTTTAGATGTTTCTAGAAAGTGTATAGCCATTACTTGGAAATCAGATATGGATTTAGGGATGGAGAGATGGCATGCTGAATTGCATTCTTGTATTCCACTTGAGAAAATGTAATTTATGTAATAAATATAATTTTTTCTTGAAAATATGGAGATCCTATTTACTAGTATGTTGGTTTGAAAATGTGAAAGACTCTTGAAAACCCATCCCATTGGTAACCCTTAACTCCAGCATTTTTTGTTTTGAGAATCCTATTTCTTTTTGGCATTCTCCTCATTTATTTTTCCTTCCTTCCTTTATATTAAGGTAGGTTTGGGGGGGGTGAGGATGGAGGGAGGATGGGAGGGATAAAGGTTTTTTTTTCTTTCTACCACATTTGTACTTGTTTGGTTTTATTGACTATGTATATATGGTTGTTTTTTTTAAATCTTAAATAAAATGTTAAAAAAAATGTGGGAGGGAAATGTTTTTGTACATCTTTCTGTCTTTGCTATTTATTATTTCTGTGTGTAGAATGGCATTTTTGGAGGATGGGAAAAAGAATTCATCTGATGTATTCATTAGAAAAGAGTGAATTTATTTCTGGGCCTTTAGTTTTAGGGTAAGAATCAAGAGAATTTAGAGAATCAAGGCTCGTGCGAATAAAACTGGACACTGCCACTGATGTAGAAAATCAGCCATGATCTTATAGAATGACAAAGAGGCTTAAAGGACGGGTATTGTAAAATATGGGTTCTTCAACTTAAATTTCTCCACAGATTACATGCAGATGCAAAATTGTAAATGTAGATGTGTTTCTCATTTTGATTTGCTATCTTTTGACCTTGCATTTTAAGTCTCAGCCTGAGGACCAGTCCTATCACTTTCCATAATTATTTTGAAACTAATTCAAAGTGTTCCTCCACACCCAATTCTGTCACCTGCCCTATTTCATTCCTAAAAAGAAGTATTACAGGCCCAGAGGACCCCAAAGCCCAGCAGCAATATAAATTCACCAAGACAAATGGTTACTTAAACAAAAGTTGCTTCTAATTATCTTTAAACATGAAAGCAGGATCAAACTTTAACTTATTACTATTAACTTAGCTTAACTTAACCCCCTTCTAATTCAAAGTGTACATCTATGTAATTTGTGTATCAGTTCAGAAAAGTTTTTTGATTCACAGTCCAATCTCACTTCTCACTCCTCCAAGTCCACTGGTATCAGGCAATTCTTATACTGTGCACAGAGTTTAACATTTATGAATCTTTACCAGGCTAAGGTGCTTGAAAGGTAAATGGTTACCACTCAGTAAGGTTCTTGTTGGTTTTCAAAAAGAGACTTGTTGCTCATTGGATACCCACAACTAAATTCTTCTGATCAGCTACTTCAGTGTTTTGCCGAAGAAACTTGCTCCATCAGGGTTTTCTAGATGATGACTTCTTTCTTTCAGGTCACAACAGAGTTACCTTTTGTTTCTCTTATTTCAAGTGAAACATTATACAGCCTGCCATCTCCTCTTGTATGAACCACAAGGCTAAACTAAGAACTCACAACCCATCTTCAAAATGGGGTTTTTCAACAAGCTTGCCAGCTTGTCATGTTCCAGTCCCTGCTGCTGAACTGTAGATCTCTCTCTCTCTCTCTCAGAAAAAAAAGTCTGTTTGATTCTCTCTGCTTGCAAAACCACATGATCCTCTTAGAACTGCAAACTGCACTGAGAATGTGGCACCGGACCCAATCTTCTAAGTTGGTTGATCTGTTGCATTGCATTCCAAAACAATAATCCATTACTCCACAGCATGTCCAATTAACACCTACTTGTGAAGTCCTTGTCGGCATTCTTCAAAGTTTTTGCAAAGGCATTCAGAGCCTGGACTGTCTGGCACTTGCATTTTAAATGAGACTTGTTTTGAAGTGTTTGTATCTGTGTGTGACTTAACTAAAAACCCTATCTCCTTTAAAACATATCTCCATACAATATAAAATATAATCTGTCTCAGAAGATCCAGTGTTGTTCTTTTTCTCGTTAGAACTCCTGGATATTGATTTTGGAAACTTTCCTGAACACATTTGATATACTCTAACCCAGCCATTTTCAACTGGAATCATATGCCCCACCCCACACAGCTACAGGGGGAGGGGAGCACTGATTGAAATCATAAAATATTTGTTATGATTTTCAGATAGTCAATGAGAGAAGTATGTAAGAAACCTACTAAACTTGACTGCTTCACATGGAAGGGAGCCCATAAACTTTGAGCAGAGTCCTAAGGCAGCCATAGCCAAAAAGTAGGTTGAGGATAGTTGCTCCTAATCCATCTAGCTCTTTTACATTCTGGGAGTCCCAATCAATAGGTGGAAATTTGAAATAATCTACTATTATATATTTATGTTTCTTACAAGTGTCAGCTCTCTCTACAAATTTGATCCTCCAATTCCCCTGACTAATGGGAGCACTAATAATATAATCCCATTCCTAAATTCCACCCATATAGCCTCAGTGGACAAGTTGTCTAATCTATCCTTGTCTAAACACTCCCAAAACATTTCCCTGTTTAGCATTTCCATCTTTCATCCATCCTTCCATCTCTATCATGTCTAAAACAACAGAATCCCAGAACAATAAGCTGCCAGTCCCGTCCCTCTTGCCACAAAGTCATAATTCCATCTACTGATCTATGCTCCAAGCTCATCTGCTTTTCCAACAATATTCTTTGCATCAAAATAGATGCAATGCAGAACATTATTCCCATTGTGCTCAGCCATTCTTTTTCTGTCTTTGTCGACAAAACTCACAACTCAATTTGCAGGTCCTGTTCTCCTTTCTGACCCACATCATTTTTCCGACATTGGCTAGAATATCTGGCTGTTCACTATCCTGCTTGAGAATGCACTTGATCCAAGATGTCCTGACCCTGGAGGGGATTCACTTCATCTCCTATTTCTGGGTGATGCCTCTGTCTTTTTGCTAACCAATGCTCAATATCCCTCTTCAACCGGAGTCCCAGAAACCTGCCCTCTTGTGCTATCTAATGTGCTATCCCTGAACTCTTCCTGTCTCACTTTTAAAAGCCTCCCACTTGCCATCAGGTCCTTTACCTCAAAACAGCCTCTTTCGGTCAACTTTTGAGACTTCAAGTCTGATGCTGTCCAAATTAGTCGTCTCTATTTTGAACTTTAATTTGAAGACCAATTCAGTTTTTTTGCATAACTATTTTAAAGCAAATAGAGTCAATGAAGGTTTATAGCAGCACTCTGGGGAAAACATGGACACTTCATTTAACTCAGGTACCACCTCTCAGCAAAAGCAGACAGTGATGATGTTCACTATTGTATAAATGTTGTCGATCAAGGAACAAGATTGTTTGAAAATCAAGGCTTCAGAACTGGCACAATGCCTATGATCTGGCAGACAACAGCGATCCTTACTCTGTACACTTTCGTCAACAAGCAGCTCAAGAATTAGAACCATAGAACATTGCAGCACAGAAGCAGGCCTCTCCACCCTTCTAGTGTGTGCTGAACCATTTTTTTTGGCCTAGTCCCACTGACATGCACCCAGTCCATAGCCCTGCATACCTCTCCCATTTATGTGCCTGTCCAAATTCCTCTTAAATGTTAAAATTGAGCTCGCATTCACCACTTCAGCTGGAAGCTCATTCCACACACCCACCACTCTGTGATGAAGTTCCCCCTCATGTTCCCCCTAAACTTTTCCCCTTTGACTCTTAACCCATGTCCTCCAGTTTGTATCTCACCTACCCTCAATGGAAAAAGTTTATCTATTCCCCTCATAATTTTAAGTATCTCTATCAAATCATACCCCCGCTCCTATTCCTCTACGCTCCAGGGAATAAAGTCCTAACCTATTTATCCTTTCCCTGTAACTCAGTTCCTGAAGTCCAGGCAACATCCTAGTAAATCTTTTTTGCACTCTTTCTATCTTATTGATATCTTTCCTGTAGTTAGGTGACCAAAACTGCACCCAATACTCCAAATTTGGCTTCACCAATGTCTTAACATAACATCCCAACTCCTGTATCAATACTTTGATTTATGAAGGTCAAAATGGCACAAGCCTTCTTTATAACCCTCTCCATCTCTGATGCCACTTTCAGGGAATTCTGCATCTATATTCCCAGATCCCTCTGTTCTACCGCACTCTTCAGTTCCCTACCATTTACTGTGTATGTCCTTTCTTGGTTTGTCCTTCCAAGATACAAGACCTCACACTTGTCTGCATTAAACTCAATCTGCCATTTTTCAGCCTAATTTTCCAGCTGGTCTAGATCCCTCTGTAAACTCTGAAAACCTTCTTAATTGTCCACAACACCTCCAATCTTGGTGTCATTTGCAAACTTGCTGATCCAATTTACCACATTATCATCCATCTCATTGACATAGATGACAAACAACAATGGTCTGAGCACCGATCCCTGAGGCACACCACTAGTCTCAGGCCTCCAGTCTGAGAAGCAGTCATCCACCACTACTCTGGCTTCTCCCTTTCAGCCATAGTCAAATTCAGTTCACTACTTCACCATGAATACTTAGCATCTGAACCTTCGTAACCTCCCATGCAGGACTTAGTAAAAGGCCTTACTAAAATCCATGTAGACAACATCCACAGTCTTGTCTTCATCAACTTTCCTGGCAACCGCCTCGAAAAACTCTAAATTGGTTAAATTGCATGGTGGGTGGGGCGGGGGAGGAAAGCACCAATACTCTCTCCATATAATTCTAATTTTCACTGGAAGGGAAGTGAACTTTTCCCAGAAAAAGTTCTCATCATTGAAGTCTTTATTACTCTTAATCTGCCTGTTGGCAGGACTGACCATTTACTTGATACGACATTCTGTTAGCTCAGTTTAAAAGCTCAAAAATATGCTTAAAGTACAACATCCACAATGACCCCTGTAAAGTTCTGACCCATCCAGTGGAGAAGGAACCACAAATAAAAGGCAGAAAGAGCACAGCATCTCAAAAACTGAGACACCTCCGAGCCATTGAAACCTGAATTGAAATATGTCATCCTTAAAGAGCTAGACACAGTATCCAAGAACATTTTAAATCATAAGATTTGAAGCTGCAAATAAATTTTCTTTTTTATATTCCTTTGTTTGGTATCTTTATCAAGCAGAGAAAATGTTTTCTCTATTCACCCAGCTCCCCACCCCCTACCCTTCTCCTATCAAAGAACTATCCATAGAACATCATAGTACAGTACATCCTCTTTAGCCCATGATGTTGTACCAATCTACATAAACCTACTCAATAAACTAAGCCTTCACCTCACACCTATAACCCTCCATTTTTATTGCATCTATGTGCCTGTCTAAGATTATTTTAAATGTCCCAATTGTACCAACCTCCAGCACCACCCCTGGCAATATATTCCAGGCACCCACTACTCTCTATGTATAAAAACAAACTTGTCCCTGACACCTCCCCTAAACTTTCTTCCTTTCACCATGTACCTAATACCTCTTACCTAATACCTCTTACCTGTTAACCTGTGCTCCTTCCTGCCTCTCCCTCCTCCCCCCCCATCTTTTTATTCAGGCATCAACCTGTTTTTCCTTATTCCTGGCGAAGAGGTTAGGCCTGCAGTGTTGGTTACCTTTTACTTCCAATGTCTCACCCGCTGAGTTGCACTTGAAATCTCATTGTTGTGTGATTCCTCGATAAGAACTCATAAAATCTATTAAGTTTAGTAATGTGAGATGCAAAAAAAAATTTGAATGTAGTTGTAACGTATACAGGTATTTGGTCTTCTTATGGTCGGAACCACAATTTGCATGAAGTAAAACGTAATCCAAAAATTGAGCGACACACATTTGTAGGGGCGAACCAGTCCCACTTATCACACGTGATCAGCAGGGCAGCCGCAGCAAAGATGGCGTCATACTACCTTCTCTTCCGTGCGAGCATGATTGCATCATCTTGCTGCAAGTGCCCGAACTTGTCGGGGTGGCACCGGCGTCAGGCTTAAAGGTAGCAGCAGGGAATTCAAAGTAAAGCAGTTGTGTTACTCAAACTCTCAGCCTGTTGTCTCAGTCTCTTCACTGCTCTTGCGCACAACCTGCTACACTGGTGACCCTGACAAGTCTCCATGTCCTGAAGACTCAACACAAGGAAACCTGCAACCATAGGCGCCATTGAGTTGAAGCTGCCAATATTCTGGATGAACAGGCTCCACACTTGGTTTGACCAAGCGGAGGCCCAGTTCCAGATCAAATAAATAACCTCCGATTCAATGAGATACCTCTACGTAGTCAGCTCGCTCAACAGGAAGCCACCTCACAGGTCGATTACCTCATCCAGTCACTGCCAGAGTAAGGTAAATACATGGCTCTTAAAATCTTTCTCATTAGCATATACGGCTTCTCATGATGTGAGAGAGCTGCCAGGCTCCCTCACTTGGACTGTCTAGGCAATAGGACCCCATTTGCCCTCATGGACAAAATGCTCACACTGGCAGAGGGCACAAGCCCTACCTCATGTTCAAGCAGACATTCCTTGAGCAAATGCCCAAAGACATCAGACTCTTATTGGCCAACGCGGATTTCAGTGACCCACGGAAGTTTGCGGCACAAGTGGACATTCTCTAATGCTCAAAGCACGTAGACTCAGTCATCTACGTTACTCGGCTGCCGCCGAGAACAACACCCAAGTCCACTCCACCTGGAAATAGTCAGACCCTTGCCAGACTCCCAGGGTCACGCTACCTGCTCACAGTGGTGGGCAGGATCACTCGTTGGCCAGAGGCTATACCCATTCCAGACACCTCCACCTATACGTGCACCAGGAGTTTCCTCTCTGCCAGGGTCTCCTGTTTTGGTGTCCTAGCAGACATAACAACTGGCTGAGGAGCGCAATTCACCTCTGCCCTGTGGACCGAGTCCTCCAAGCTCCTGGGCACCCAATGTCATCACGCCACAGCCAACCATCCCCAGGCCAACTAGCTGGTTGAGTGCTTCCGTCACTGCTTCCATCACCACTTCAAATCAACGCTGATGGCATGGTTCGAGAAGACTAACTGAGTAGATGAACTGCCCTGGGTTCTCCTGGGGGTACGCACAGCACCTAAGGACGACCTCAGAGCCTCCTCTGCTGAACTAGTGTATGGAGAAACCCTTGCTGTCCCAGGCCAGTTCCTTCCTCTCGCACCCAATCAAGCCACTGACTCCGCAGTCGTCCTCAAGAGGTTGCAAGACAAACTAGGCTCCCTGGCACCACCGCTGCTGTCGCGACATGGTCAGCCACTTTGCAACTACCCCTCTGATTTTTTTTTTCTCCTGTGAAGTATGTATTCATGCGAAGGGGCGCACACAGGCCTCCCCTTCAGTGTCCATGTGACAGACCCTACAAAGGTGCTGCAAATAAACACATCTGCTTTTACACTCAACTTTAGGGGCAAGGAGGAATTATTCACACTGGACCAGTTGAAACCAGCCCACCTGGACTTGTCCCAACCAGTACAGGTCCCCCCCTCGATGCATCGTAAGAACATCAGTGCCGGTTGGGGGGGGGTGGGGGGGGAGGGGGGGTGGGTGTTTGTGTGGTGTCAAACTGGCCCCACTTGTCACATGCAGTCAGTAGGGCAGCTGCAGCAAAGATGGCGTCGCAGGACTGTCTCTTCTGGTCCAGGCCAGAAGGGCACATGCGCACTTGTGTCGTAGTGATGCAAGAGCCGGGGGGGCAGGACTGGAGACGCGCTTAAAGGCTGCAGTGTGGAATTCAAAGTAAAACAGTTGTGTTACTCAAGCTCTCAGCCTGTTGCCTCAATCTTTTTGCTGTGCTTGCGCACAACCTGCTACAATAGATTATAAAAGTATACCACCTGTTGCCAATCATTTTAACTCCTACAACCATTCCGACAACAAACTATGATTTGTTGTTCCCCTCATTTATTGCCAGGGTGTGGCCAAACATAAAGTTACAGAACAACACATCATATTCCTCCTGGAGAGGCTTAAACTTAAAAGTATGAACAATAATTTTCCTAATTTTAGGTGAATCCCAGCTCCATCTGGTTCTGCTGTTTCCATCTTTCTTTACCTACTCCTGTACTTATTTTTCCCACTCTCTCGCTTTTTTCCCCCTCCTCCAAATAGTCTCTCCCTTTAACTGTTTCTCTATCTTTCACATCTTCTGTCCTATCAGACCTGGCCCTCCCCAACCTCTTTCCCCCTTTATGAACGACTTTCAACCCCTTTCCACTAGTCTTGATAAGGGGACCAGACCTGAAACGCTAACTGACTATCTCTACCCATGGATACTTCTTACCTGCTGAGTTCCTCCAGCAATATATTGTCTGTATTATGGAAGTATGTTGGTCTCTGTTTTGCATTTTAATTACTATTAAAGTTTAAGGCAGAGTTCTATAATAACATTTCATTTCTGTACAGATCTTCTATCCAAGCAAAGATGGGACTCTAATTCCCATGTTTATTGTCCACAAGAAAGGAATAAAACTTGACAAGTCTCATCCTGCATTTCTTTATGGATATGGAGGCTTTAATATATCACTTACACCAAGTTACAGGTATGTTATGATTCATTTTGTAGATACAAGCAGGACTCCTTTGCATTAATCACTGAGTCAAGAAAACTGGCAAGAAATGTGATTGAAGGCAATGGAGAGTGATCCCTTTTAGTGTATTGCTGCTGTAGTGGAGGTGCAATAGATTTGGCAGGACTATGAAGAGAAATATTCATGGATCTCAGTCAGTGAAGAGGTGGAGACTTTTAAATTAAAAACCTCGATGAAGCCATCAAATTATTATTTACTTGTTTTTTCTCCTCTCCCTCCCTCGATTATTTACTTGTTAAGTGTTATGATTGTGAATTGTATTTTGATTTTTTTCTGTTTCTACATTATGAAACCACTTTAGATATTACATTCAAATCCCACAGGCAATGATAATTGGACAATGTTTTATTTTCCATAAATTTTAGGCAATTTTAAAAAATTAAATCCATATAATTCTGACTTATCTTATTCGTTATTTTTGTATTGGCCTTCATGACATCTAATTTTTCATTCAATCTTTATCCATTAGTTAATTTCTAATTTGATGTTTCAGTTTGCAAAGTTGCAAAGAAAAGTTGATATTTTTCCTTCCAAACTTAAAATTATGAATATAAGAAGTACATATGATATGCAAACCTTCTAATATACCATGGTGAATTCACAGTGCAAAAGTAATCCCTTGTGCTGTTGGAAGTGGATGATGGAGTAAAGCTCTTTTAAGCCCAGTACAAAGGAATATAAATCTAGGAAATTCAGAGATGATGTCAGTGACCCTTCACAAAACATCGTGGAATTTTACAGGAAACTCATTTGACAGATAAAGAACATTTGAAACTTAAGCGGGACTGGGTTGGACAAGTCTTCTATTCATTTAATTCAAAGGTAAAAGGAGTTGCGGTTTTGGTACATAAGAATTTACCGTTTCAATTGCAAGACGAGGAGAAAAATGGAGGAAGACTACTTAAGTTGAATTGTATGATCTCTAATGAAGCCTGGACTTTGATTGATGTTTATGTTCCAAATGTTGAAGACACTGCTTTTATTACAGAAATATCTTTATTATTGGGACAAGCTAATTCCAATGTGATGATTGGGGGGGATTTAAATATGGTATTAGAACCGTTATTGGATAAGTATCCAAAGGTAATTAAGAAATCTAAGATGGCGATACATATGGCTAATATGATGAAAGATTTGAATTTAGATGATATTTGGCGTAGATTTAATCCTACACAGAAAGACTTTTCTTTTTATTCTTCTCGACACAATTCTTTTTCAAGACTTGATTATTTTTTCATTTCGGCACATTTACAGGATAAGGTTATATCTGTGGATTATAAGACAAGGTTAGTCTCGGACCATTCATTGTTATTACTGGAATATCAAAGTTCTCAAGTTACACAACATACTTTAAGATGGAGATTTAATACTATGTTACTACAAAAGCCAGAATTTATTGTTTATTTGAGAAAACAAATTGAAGATTTCATTGCTAATAATGTTCACTCTGTTTCTGATCAGTTTGTTTTGTGGGACGCAATAAAAGCTTTTTTACGAGGTCAAATTATCAGTTATGCATCCAAACTGAAGAAAGAGAGAGTTAGAGAAACTGAGGATTTGGAGAAGAAAGTAACAATCTGTGAAAAAGAATTTCAAAAGAAAGCTACTGAATTCCAAAAGATCCAATTAACTAATTTAAAGTTGAAGTATCATAAGTTACAGTCCTATCGATTTATGAATGGGTTGAGAAAGCTCATAAAGTATTAGCTTGGCAATTAAAAAAAGAACAGTTATCTAGGATTATACCAGCTATTAGAAATAAATCGGGTATTACTTTTAGTCAAAAATTTTACAAAAAACTTTATTTGACTGAATGTAAAGAGATAAAAGAAGATGCAATAGACTCTTTTTTGAAAAATATTAATTTACCACAGTTATCTCAAGAAGACAGACAAGAGTTAGATAAACCTTTTACGGATAGTGAAATTGAAATGGCTATAAAAGATATGCCAAATGGAAAAGCGCCTGGTGGAGATGGTTTTTCTATTGAGTTTTACAAGACTTTTTATGTTGATATATCTTCCTTATTTAAGAATGTAATACAACAACTTTATGATACTTTTCAATTATCTGAGTCCTGTTCTAATGCTATAATTACAGTTATACCAAAAAAAATAAAGATCCCTTACATGTAGCTTCTTACCGTCCTATATCTTTGTTAAATATAGACTATAAAATAGTGGCTAAAGTTATGGCTAATAGGTTGGCTCAGTATTTACCAAAGATAATACATCGTGATCAAACAGTTTTTATAAAAAATAGGTATGCTTCGGATAATATTCTACGATTAATTACTTTGATAAATAGATCTAAATCTCAGAAGAATTATCCAATGGTGGTTTCATTGGATGCAGAAAAGGCATTCGATAGAGTAGAATGGAAGTTTTTATTTAAAGTACTTGAAAAGTTTTCGTTTGGTCTCTCATTTATTGGTATGATTAGGGCTCTGTATAATGGTCCGAAAGCTAGAGTTGTTACTAATGGTTTGCTTTCAGAATCCTTTAATTTAACAAGATCTACTAGACAAGGATGTCCATTACCACCCGCCTTGTTTGCTTTAGTTATTGAACCTCTAGCACAATTAATACGTCAGAATGATAGTATCAAAGGTATGAGAGTCTTGAATGAAGATTATAAAATAAATTTATTTGCGGATGACGTTTTGCTGTATTTGGTGGATCCTGATGTTTCTCTGCCAGCACTTCAAGATTCCTTAGAGATTTATGGTCAATTATCTGGTTATAAGGTTAATTGGACTAAAAGTGAAATTTTATCAATTAGTAAAGATGATTATTCAATGTTTAGAAATATTACGAATTTGAAGTGGACGAAACAAATTAAATATTTGGGAATTAATGTTAATACTGACTACCAAAATTTATATTCACTTAATTATCTTCCTTTAATGAAGAAGATTAAAGCAGATTTAGTTAAATGGAAAGATTTACCTTTGGGTTTATTAGGAAGAATTAATACTATAAAAATGAATATTTTTCCTCGTATACAATATTTATTTCAATCAATTCCTTGTTGTCTACAAAAAAGATTTTTTAAGGATTTATATTAAGTAATTAGGGATTTTTTGTGGAAAGGAAAATTTCCTAGGGTGGCGTTGAAAAAATTGATGTGGGATTTTCAATTTGGAGGGTTACGGCTACCTAACTTTCAATTTTATTATGAAGCAGCTCAATTTAGATTTCTTAGCGCATTAATGGCCACACAAGATACGCCTAGTTGGGCACAGATAGAATTGGAAATTATTTCTGAAAAATTTTTGAATGAATTTTTATTTCGATGGAATAAAAATTTGTTACGAATTTATGATGTACCAATATTGAAACATTTAATGAATTTATGGACAAGTAAATTACATAAAATGGGATTGAAAAATAAGTGGTCGGGAAGATTACCATTATATAATAATCAACTTGTTCCTTTCACGGTATCTAATACTATTTTGAAACAATGGGAGGAGAAAGGAATACATAATTTATCTGACTGTTTTTTAGAAGGTCATTTTTGTTCTTTTGTAGAATTGCAAAAGAGATTTGATATAAGTAGTTATTCTATATTTCTGTATTATCAGTTAAGATCTTTTGTAAAACAGGTATGCGGTCGTCAAATGAATTTACTGTCTGAAACTGATTTTGAGAAATATGTGCTCTCATTTCCAAAAAAGGGTTATATATCAGGTTTGTATCGTATTTTGTTGGAAAGTGAAAGTAAAATAGATTGGGATAAAGATAAAATGAAATGGTAAAAAGATTTAAGTTTAACAATAACTGAAGAAGATTGGTCTGAAATCTGCCGTAATAGTGTTCGAAAATTGATTATTGCTAGATTGGCGATGATTAATTATAGTTTTATACATCAATTATATTTAACACCCGAAAAATTTAAAAAATTTGGTTTTAGTAAGTCAGATCTTTGTTTTCGTTGTGATCAGGTTTCTGGTACTTTTTTTACATGCTGTTTGGTTGTGTGATCGGTTACAACAATTTTGGAAAGGTATTCAATCTGTATTTCATAATCTATATTATCTTCATATTGTATTAGACCCTGATATATTTTTATTAGGGAATTTGCAACCGTTAATTGATTTAGAATTAGATAATTACCAGATCTCTTTTATTTACTTAGCGCTGGCAGTGGCCAAGAAATGTATAGCGATTACTTGGAAGAATAGAAATGTATTGTCTTTAGATAGGTGGTATTCAGAGATGAAGTTTTGTTTGGTTATGGAAAGAATATCTTTTTCTATACAAGATAAGATGTCTTTTTATGAGTTAAAGTCGACCCCATTTATTGATTATATACAATTTAAATAAGTTTGAATTAATCATTTTTTTTCTTTTTTTTAATTTTTTTTATTATTAGTTGGGTTTTTTTCGTTTAAGTTCTTTTTGTGTTTGTTTTTTCATATATATTCTTATATAATAAAAAATTTTTGGATTAATAATTAATACTTAATATTTTTTTGTTTTTTATATATATCGATTTTATTTTTAAGATATATATTTTTTATTTTTTTTATTATACTAATAGTATTAATTCTTCACTCTTTATCGTGGGGGGTGGGGTTTAGGGGTTAAAAATAGTTTTTTTTAGTCTTAGTTTTTAGTTGTTAGGGGAGATGCTGAGATTGGTATTGTATTAACTATGTTACTTTATACTTGTATTACTTTATTTTGTATTTTTTCTGTACGTGAATTACTTACTTTCTTCCTATGTTAAAATGAATAAATAAAGTTTCGGAGAAAAAAAAACATCGTGGAAGAAAAATCTGGAACACTCTCACAATTAACGCAATGCTACAGCAGCAACGGTCAGGACCTTGGTTCGAACCCTGCGCTACCTGTAAAGAGTTTGTACGTTCTCCCAGTGTCTCTGTGGGTTTTCCCCAGGAGCTCCAATTTCCTCTGTCTATACATACTGGGAGGTGTAGGTTAATTGGGGGTAAATTGGGCGGCATGGACTTGAGGGCTGAAATGGCCTATGTTTTTTTTTAAATGGCTAAATGAAAATTTCAAAATTGATCTGATTTTTGTTAAGTATGGTTTATGGAACTAGAGCAGGTAAATAAATTTAGAGTGTCAGCAGTGTCCTAATTAATGACGCCTGAGGGCCTGAATACCTAGCCTTTACATAGTCATTGATTCCAAGATGTTCTTAACCTGAATATGATAAAAATGTAAAATTTTACAGAGCAGAAGCAGTCCATCCAACAATCTACTTTAAAAATCTATTAATTTAGTAGTAATATTTCCTCACATACTTCAAAAATGGTTTCAATTTTTCACTAACTCCCAAGTTACTTCATCTCAGCCTCTCTGCTCTATCTATATTTGTCTCTCTCTTGCATTTTGATCCCAATAAATATATCTATCCATTTTGTTTAAATCGCCCTTGAGTTAATACATTCCACCATCTCACTTCCAATTCAAGAAATGTCTCCCAAATTCCTCATCAGATTGCTTAAGGTTGCACACAGAAGCATTCATGGAAGGAAATAAAGGAAGAGATGACATTTTAGGTTGAGTCCTTAGATCGGACTTATTGACTCCAGGTGTTTTGGGATACCTTTTGTTTCATTCAATTAAAATGTATTTGTTCAGATAATGCTATAAATATTGTGTGTCTGATTGTCAGGCAGTAAACTGTATTGTGCACTTCTGAAAATTATCACTGATATTTTGAATTTTTGAAAGTTCATGCAGAAGATGCATGAAATTGATTTAAAATAGTCTAGCTTGTGATCAAGCTGTGGAGCCTTTGTGATATTTATACTTTTTATTGTATTTGAGCATGTTCATTGACAAAGTTCATCTCTATTACCCTGATGATTAATTTAATTGCAGAAGAATTCAACCTTCCGTCATTTCTTGTATATTGTGCACTAAGTAAATATCCAAAGCAAGACTACACCTGTAATTGTCTCTAATGTCAATGTCATTAGTTGGTTTTAGAAGCACCCCAAGGGGTATAGAAGATTTTTCTACTTTGTACAGTTTTTAAAAATCCCTCCTTGCCCCCTCATAGTTAAAAGAGAAAAGCATTGTAGGAAGCCAAATGACAAAAATGTTAAAAAAGATTCACATCTAGTCCCACAGAGGTTGAAGCTGGTTGCTAAAATATGCACCATGATAAATTTGCAGAGCAAAAGGTGAAAGAGAGAGGTTATATTTTGTCCTTCAGCATTTTGATTGTTGATTTGCAACAGTACAATTTGCTGCAAGAGCCAATGTCGCTAAGAATTTGTTTAAAAAAAAAGAAATTCCCCAGAGAGGAGTCATCTTTATAGAACATATGATCAAGCACACCATCCCAGTAATTAACTCAGAGTGCTACCTAAGGTAATCTGTGCAGAATGGGCATAATTATATTACTTAAATTTGTGAAATTTGTTTTTGTTTCAGTATTTAAGGAAGCATAATTGATTACGTTTAAATGTAGATCACGATATGACATGAAAGGAGAGATTGACCTTGAATATCATTTTAAGCAGAACTTGCTTTGAGACTAACTATACAATATCTTCATGAATAAATATATTACTCGATGCGTTGAGGTAAATGTGAATATCATCCTCATTGTCTTTTCCTGAACTTTGTGTTTATCTTGTATTTTCAAAATATTGTCTGAGTTAGTTGTTCTACAAATTTAAATTTTATAGTCCAAGTTTCTGCAACCTTCCCTTAAAAGAAGGTTTACCATTCCCCAATGGTAAATCTCCTCTGCATCCTTTTGAAAGCTTCCACGTCATTCTTATAATGAGGTAACCACTATTGAACTCAGCACTCCAAAAGTGTACTAACCAAAGAGCTTCAACAATACCTCATAGAAACATAGAAGATAGGAGCAGGAGTAGGTCATTCGAGCCTGCTCCGCCATTCAACGAGATCATGGCTGATCTTAATGTTCAGTACCCCGTCCCCGCCTTCTCTCCGTAACCTTTAATACCCTTATACTGAAGAAATAGATCTAATTCCCTCTTAAATAGATTTAATGAACCTGCCTCTACTGCCCTCTTGGCAATGAATTCCACAGATTCACCACCCTCTGGGTCAAGAAATTCCTCCTCATCTCAGTCCTAAATGGTTTGCCTATTATCCTCAAACCATGGCCCCGGGTTCTGGATTTTCCCATCATTGGAAACATCCCATCTGCATCCATTCTGTCCAGTCCTGCCAGAATATTATAGGTCTCTATGAGATCCCCTCTCAATCTTCTAAACTCCAGCGAGTACAATCCCAATTTGCGCAATCTTTCCTCATAAGTCATTCCTGCCATTCCAGGAATCGCCTCTGCACTCCCTCCATTGCAAGAACATCCTTCCTTAGATAAGGTGACCAAAACTGCACACAATACTCCAGGTGGGGTCTCACCAAGGCCCTGTACAGCTGCAGTAAGGTATCCTTGTTCCTATACTCAAACCCTCTTGATGTGAAGGCCAACATACCATTTGCCTTTTTAACCGCCTGCTGTACCTGCATGCTCGCCTTCAGAGACTGGTGTACAAGTACCCCTAGGTCTCTCTGCACTTCCCCATCTCTTAATCTATTACCATTCAAATAGTAATCTGCCCTCCGGTTTGTATTACCAAAGTGGATAACCTCACATTTATCCACATTGTAGTGCATTTGCCATGGATCTGCCCAGTCCCTCAATTTATCCAAATCACACTGGAGCTTCCTGACCCCCTCTTCTGTGCACACAACCCCTCCTAGTTTAGTGTCATCTGCAAATTTGGAGATATTACATCCAATCCCCTCATCCAGATCATTAATGTAAATTGTGAACAGCTGGGCTCATGACCTTTCTTCCCAGCCGACAGCCTGCACGGCAGGAAACAGCAAACATTGGCGGGAACGCCGGTGACATCACTTGCACCAACAATAGTGGGAAAATGGCCCAGTGGTGGGATCCTGGGCCTATATAAACAAGGGCACAGAGAGCAATAGAAGCTGTCTTGAAAACAGTCACAGTAAGTGTGTGTTGTTCTTCCATTCTCTGCTGTAGCACTTGCTACATTGGTAACCCTGATTGGTCCAAACATTTATTTGGACCCGAAAGTAACTGATCAGTCAACGCAGTTTCCTTGAAGCTGCCAATATTCTGGACATCGCAGCCACTGGTGTGGTTCAAACAGACAGTTCCAACTCTGACAGATCTCTGCCGATGCCATGCAGTACTACTACGTGGTGAGCTCATTTGACCAGGACACAGCAGTAAGGGTTGTTGATTTCCTGCAGCAGCCTTCAGATCAGGGCAAATACGATGCCCTCAAAGAGCTCTTAACCCGCACTTTGGGCTGTCATGGTATGAACGCGTCGCCTGACTGCTGCACATGGACGGCCTGGGGGACAGGGCCATCCATGAGTGACATGCTGGCTTTGGCCAAGGGGCACAACCTTGCCTGTTCCTCAAGCAGGTTTTCCTTAATGCAGAAATGTGTCATCTGCAAGAAATGCAAGTTGAAAGAAAATAACGTTTGTGCTTACTTTTCTCATAAATTTCATTAGAAGGGATTTTTATTTCCAGATTTTATGGAGTTAATTAGTGAATTCCATGAGGTCAAATTTCCATTGCATGAACTGTTGTAATGTGGGTCGCCTATAATCTATTTTGATTGTTGGTTAGGTTATGATTGAGAAGGGAAAATTCCCTATTCATGTGAATAAAATAGTTTAGTAAAATAGTTTAATCCCAAAAACACCACCTCTAAAGTTACAGCATTCTCTCAGTATTCTACTGTTATTAACCAAAATGACATATTCACATTTTGAAGGAGGTTTGAACCAATGGCCCTTTGGTTTTTTTTAAAGATAGGATTTTGCATGAATTTAAGTAATGAATGTGACATTTTAAAGAGTTTTAATTTTTCTTTCTTGTCCTTCATTAAAATGAACTATTCTTTATAGATACTGGACAGTTTAGGACACACTGTCAAGATTATAAATGAATGTGATTTCTCTTTTATGAGTTATTAATACAAATGAACAATTCTTAGGAATATTTTTTGCAGGAGGTCTTCATAGATTTAGTTAAGATAAACACTGACATTAATCTTGAAAGATGTGAATTGTTTGAAGATTCTGTGACCTTTTGAGCAAAGTATTAAAAGTTTCATATGACATTTCCGTTGGTAATATGCTCCAGCTGTCAATTATATCTCTGAGGAATATCACCAAAAGACACCACAGTATTCCTTTGTGCAGGCCTTCAAAGATCTTACCAGTTGAAAGTCCAGGTGCCAGTGAAATGCCATTCCATTTTGATGAACGGAATTCATGTGCTATGAACTAAATAACAACTGTGATGTAACGGAAAATGAAAATGTGACGTTTTATTCAAAAGGAAATGCTGTCTAATATTTGCTTAACATTGTATTTAAAGTTCAGCATTATTTTTAGGGGTTTTTTTCACTCAAGAAAAAGTGACGTTTTGGCAAAGCAGTCGGTGGTGATAAGTTTATTGTCACACAAATTGTACAGTCTACATATGTGTCAAAATTCTTGCTGCTGCTGAACAGGTTCTTGTAAAGGGAAACTATAAAATAGTAACTATAAATTAATTTAAATTTAGAAATGCAGCGCGGTAACAGGTCATTTCGGCCCACGAGTACATGCCGCCCAATTTACACCCAATAAATTTAATTGAATTAAATTTAAAAGGATAATAAATACATAGATATACATATAAATATTTGCATCAATCTTAGTGAACTGCAATCGTGCAAACATTGCTTTTATGATAACTGAGCAGTCTTTGATGAATGAACCAAGGGGAGGTTAAAAAAAAAAGTCTGATAGCCGTTGGGAAGAAACTGTCCTTGAATTGGTTTTCCAGCTTCTGTACCTTCTGCTCAAATGTAGAAGGTTGAAACCAGTGTGGTGGACATCTTTTATGATGTTGGCTTTGTTATTGAGGAAGCACCTCACATGGATGTCTTTAATGGAGAACCTGTGATGGATCTAGTAATGATTAATACCTCTGCAGCCTTCTTCATTTCTAAGCAGTCGAAATCCCAAACAAGGCTATGTTGCAACTCATCACTATACTTTGCACAGTGCATCTGTAAATGTTTGATAGTATCTGATGACATGCCAAATCCCCTTAGAAGGTGTTGGGGAGCCTTGATGTGCTGGCTCCAGGAGATTTCTCCCAGGACCTTGAAGGTTCTGACTCACTCCATCTTCTTCCCCATCAATGAAAATTAGTGTGTGGTCCCCTGTCCTCTCCTTCCTAAAATCAGCAATCAGCTCCTCAGTCTCGGTGTCATTGAGAGCAAGATTAGTGTTCTGGCTCCACCCAACAAGATTTTCGATCTCCATCGTGTATTCTGACTCATGATTTCTAGTTATTTGGCCATCAACAGTGGTGTCGTCAGCAAATTTGTAAATTGAGTTGGAGCTGAACTTGGCTGCTCAGTTATGGATGTACAAGGAATAGCATAGCAGACTAAGCATGCAGTCTTGGGGTGCCCTATGTTAATGATCAGAGAAGAGGAGGAGGTGATGTTGCAGATCCACAGTGATTGGGCTCTGCTGATGAGGAAGTCGAGGATTCAATTGCAGAGGAATAAACTGGGTTCCAGGTCATGAGTTTTGCTGCTATGATGGTGTGAATGCAGAACTGTAGTCAGTGAGCAACAGCCTGATGTAGATATTCCTGTGATCTAGAATCTTACACAAGATTGCAAGATGTCATCTGCCATTGGCCTGTTATGACCAGATTCGGCATCAGAACAAGTCTAATCAGGGGGCATTAAGGTAACTGTGGGGTAGTGGCACAAACTGATGTTCAAAGACTCACTTAGTGTTGGGGGGGGGGGGAAACAGTAGCCATTCCTGCCATGAACCTCCTCTGTGTGCTGCCGTCACACTTCCCCCCTCCTTATGGTGCAACAGACAAACACATGCTTATAGTGCGTAGAGATGAAACCACGTGACGTTAGTGCTGCAGGTGGGGTGGAGGCACATACTCATTTGCCCCTTGGGGCCGATCGTGGTTGTGCAAATAGGTTAACTGAAGTAGGTACAGGTCCTTCCTGAGACAGGAGTTGATTCACTCCATATGCAACTAATCAAAGCACTTCATCACAGTAGATGTCAATGCCACCAGATGACAGTCATTGAGGCATGACACCTTGCTCTTGGCCACAGGAATGAAGCAGGTGGGGACCTCTGACCACTCTAGCAAGAGGTTGAAAAAGTATGCAAAAACTCCATTGGCTCACATCTTGAGGACATGGCCAGGTATACCACCTGGGCCAAATTCACCCTCCAGAAGGTTCTGTACATATCAGCCTCAGAGACTGGAAGAACAGAGTTCCGGGGCTGTTGGGGCTTGCGAGAATTCTTCATTATTTTCTCTTTTGAAGTGAGCATGCAAGAAATTGAGCTTATCCAGAAGAGATGTTTTGCAATTAATGATGCTTCCTTTTATCGTCTTATTGGATGTAATCATGTACTAGCCCTGACAGTAGCCCTAGAAGTAAAACATGAAAATTTGCAGACATGGTGGTTGAAGTAAAAACTCAATGCTGAGAAACTCAGCAGGTCAAACAGTGTCCTTTATACATCAAAGATAAAAATATATAACCATTGTTTCAGGCTTGAGCTCTTCATCAAGGAATGGAAAAATGTTGGCAAGTGTCTGAATTAAAGGGTAAGGGGGAGGTGTAGTCGCAATGGCAGGAGGTGACAGATGGAGAAGGGAGGGGGCAGCAGCAAGCAAAGGGAGGAGGGATGGCTAGGTGAATAGAGAGAGGAGTGGAGAACTGACGGGGAAGGGAAGGCGATGGGAAAAGACATTGGGTCATGTTTGGTGCAAAACTGCATAATTAATGAGCAGATTGTTATCTACTGAAAAAAGTCCCAGTTTTTGGAGGTTGCTGGTTTTTGGAATTCCGAATAAAAGGTTAGGTACCTGTACCAACAAGGAAGTCGATTCAAACAGCCACAAGAAAGCATTAAATATCTGGGGATTAAAGTAGATAAAAATTTACACAACTTGTACAAACTTAATTGTCTCCTTTTGCTCTGGATGATTGAGGATGCTCCAGATGATTGGTTAGATGGAGAACGCTGCCCATAACATTGATGGGCAGAGGCAACTGTGTTAGATTGAAGGTGATACCAGGGCTCCAATATCTTTTCCAATTGTTACCCATTTCATTGCCTCAGGTTTTTTTTAAAGCACTCAACAAGTCCATCAGAAAATTTCTGTGAAATGGGAAAATGGATAGAATTTCCATCTATGAGACCATCTATGTTTCTATCTTGATGTAGTAACGTGGAGATTCTAATTCATTGGTTTTCAAACTACCCTCCCTAAACTCACATTCCACCTTAAGCAATGCTTATGCCAAATGTGATCTGTGATTGGTAAGGGATTGTTTAAGGTGGTATGTCAATGGGAAGGGAAGGTTGAGAACCACTGCTCTTGACCCAATTGTTACCAAAATATTTTGCTTGAGAAAAATTGGCATTGGCCCATTTCCTTTAGAGTTATGAAACCATTCACATAACAAGTCAATTAGATATGATTAAAACTTTGGTTTTCAAACTTTCTTTTTCACTCACATACCACCTAAGCAATCCCTTACTAACCACATAGCGTTTAATGGATTGCTTTTGCTTAAGGTGGAATGTGAGTTTAGGGGGGCAGTTTAAAAACCACTTCTAATTCAACAGGTGAATGTGTGTAAATTTATCTCTAAGATATATTACATATTCCAAAGTGAGGGCCCGAAGCCAGGCTTAAGCAAATTGAGGGAGAGATGAAAGTCGGACGTGAGCACAACAATTAATGAAGAGTGGTGGCAAGACCTGTGTCTGGGCAGTGTGACTGGGGTCATCAATGCCTGATACAGGTGGGTGCACTACAACCTCTTACACCAGCTGTACCTCACACTGCAAAAATTACACAAATCAAAGCCTGAAATTTCAGAAATGTGCTTTAGGTGTGGTGTGCAGCTGGAACTTTTGTCCATTCCACCTGGCTATGTACAAAGGTGAGATCCTTCTGGGAAGACCTAGGGGACATTCTGAAAAAAATTACAAAAATGGATTTTCCACTGGATCCAGAGTTGTACCTTCTGGGAGATATTGGGGGAGTGCGGTTCAGACTGGAAAAAATACCAAATTCAGTTCGTGAAGGCCGCCTTGGTGGTTCGTGGAAGTCTGACTCCCAACTAAATACCACATGATGGAATGTGAAAATGTAGAATTAAATTCCTCTCGAGAAAATCACATATAATCTATAGAGAAAACATGACACGTTCATTAGAGTATGGCAACTTTACTTGAAATATATTGGCTCTCAGATTAATTCCCCCCCCAATAGGGATACTGCAATAATCTGTCCCCAGCAGGGAAATGAGGGTGACTAATGAAACGTGACATGGCGCAGACGCCTTCTGGTTTTTTTTTAATTTCTTTTCAGTTTTTCATCTTTGTTACTTAGTCATTATCATTCCTAGGTTTTTCTTCTTCCTAGCTTTCTGTAGGGGTCGTTGGCCTCAGTATAAATTAATTGACTGTATTTTCAGCTGTATGTGAAGGGGGGATGGGGAGGGGTTAAATATAGACTCTGTATATACATATGAATGTTGGAAAGATTGAATTATTTGTTGAATTTTGTGAGACTATGAAAATGAAAAATAAAATATTCAAAAATATTAGCCTTTTATCGATATTCCCTTTTCCACAAATTTAAACATACAAAAAGAAAATGTTAAATGATTTTTTAAACAAAACAACAAATAATTATAGAAATTAAGACCATCTTTTTAACTAATTACAGTGTTTCGAGGCTTATTTTTGTGAGGCATCTTGGAGGTGTTTTGGCCGTTGCTAATATCAGAGGAGGAGGAGAATATGGAGAGTCCTGGCATAAAGGTACTATATGCAATTAATTGTGTACACATTATTTACTGCATAATGACATTTCTAATATATTTTCTTTTGGAGCCTGTGTTTCTTCTTTATTGCCAGGTGTCAATGTCCAGTCAGTTGATTCTAAATCACGTGATGTGCAGATTCAGTGGATTTTTCAATGCGCTTTATGCTTGAAATAAACCTATATACCTCTGTTACGTGTCCAAATGAATGTGCCTTCACTTTCCAGTTTAAGTCATTTGAAATTAATTACATAAATAATAAGGCTTGCTAAACATCCCAAACAAGCCATTAAATTATTATTGTTTTAGCCACCTCCTTGAAGAACTGTAGGTTTGAATGATAAAATTATTACTTCCAAACCCATGATGATTTTCCCCCGACACCTGTTCTCCTTTTAGATTTTTATTTATAGAATCCTATAAAGCCCTCAAGCATTTTGTCCCAATATGAATGTTAGACTAAACTCTATAATTCCTGGATTCTTTTTGAATGCCAAAATGATATGCTTAGAGAGCTCTTAAAAATCTCATCATCTGTGCTTTGATTCCTTGTTTAATATGTTGATTTGTTTCTTGTCTGAATTTGATGTTAAATTTTGCTGCCAATATTCCTATGAACATTTAAAAATAATTTTGTTTAAAATATGTTGGTTACATTGGTGACTGGTTGTAAGCTCAGGAAGGGCTGCAACTGAGCTACAATGAATTGGTCTAAGAGGGAGTCAAGGATACAAGAGAGTCACATTGAAGAGAAAAAAAACATGTAAGTCGTGAAATGGCTAGATCAGATTTGCTTCTGTTAATTTGCTAGAAATTTAAATGCAGCATACTGGATTTTAAAGAATATTTATTTGTTGGTAACATATACACATAATATCAGCTAAAATGATCAGTAAATAACATTCATAAAATGTTTATTGCAGTTCATACTCTTTATTGTAATGGCAAAATAAGGGAACAATGAAGTTTATTAAAATTATTACTTACAACCAACAAAATATTTTTCATATCTCAAAAAGATATATTACTTGAAAATGTGCTTTCATATTATTCAGAAATCCAGATGGTTTGGCATCTGGCTCATCGGATATTGTTTGCCAATCTCCCTTTAAGCTCATCAAGCCCATTTCCTGTTCTTCCTTATTTTCCCTTCACTCTCTCCAAAAATAAGTAAGCTCTATCTTTAAACTCTCCAGATTCACTGGACATGACATTATTGTGGAACATCTTATGAAAAGTGAATAAATGTATGTTGGAAATTTAAAAGGAATAACTGTGGTGGCGCACATTCTCATGGCGAACCAGCCCCGCGTGTATCGCCATGTGGCAGGGCAGCCATAGGAAGATAGTGTCGTCAGGGGTTCTCCCTGACTCCAGCCTCCCTTCTAGCATTATGATGTCACCACGCATGTGGTGGCTGAGCCCACGCTGCCCTTAAAGGGGCGCAAGCTGAATTCGAATAAACAGGCGTTAACAGACTGTGCTTTCTCGAGCAGTGGTGACCCCGATGGGCCCAGATGTCTTTCTGGACCCAATTAACGATGGACACAGCTGAGGTAAACGCCGTAGCCCTCAAACTTCCCCCTTTCTGGTCCCATCGCCCACGAACGTGGTTCGGGCAGGCGGAGGAACAATTCCACCTGTGCAACATCTCAGCCGATGCCACAAAGTTCTACCACATCCTGGGCGCGCTGGATCAGGAGACGGCGGCGAGGGTGGACGACCTCGTACATCGACCACCAGCAGAGGGCAAATGTACCGCCCTCAAAAACCTGGTCCTGGAGAAGTTTGGCCTTACCCCCCAGCAGTGTGCGTCCAGGCTCTTACACCTGGACAGGTTAGGTGACTGCAGCCCTTCATCCTCTGCCGGAGGATCATGAGCCATGTTTCCTCTTCCGCCAGATATTCCTGGAACAAATGCCATACGATATCCAGCTACATTTGTCTGAAGAGGACTTCACTGACCCCCGTAAGGCCGCAGCCCAGGCAGATGCCCTCTGGCGCACAAAGCGGGAAAATGAGGCGGCCCTCAGCCAGGTTTCCAAACCGGGACCCTGTCGACCACAGGCTGCCCCCAAGCACAAGCCAGAGGAAACCCAGTCAACATGGTGCTTTTACCACCAGCGCTGGGGAGCGCAAGCCCGTAAGTGCCGCCAACCCTGCAATTTTCAGAGAAATGACCAGGCCGGCCTCTGTTGATGGCTGCAACAGTTGGCCACGTGAACAGTCTCCTTCATGTCACCCTGGACATGGGGGGGAAGGAGGAACTTTTTACTGTGGACCACTTAAAAGCCACTCATTTGGACTTATCCCAGCCGGTGCAAATGGCCATGCCCAAGCGCCGAGGCCGGCAGCCAAAGCGGCGGGACGCTTAGCCGGTTCTGGGGGGTGTTTGAATGGTGGCGCATATTCTCATGGCGAACCGGCCCCATGTGCATCGCCATGTGGCGGGGCAGCCATAGGAAGATGGCGTCATCAGGGGTTCTCCCAGACTCCAGCCTCCCTTCTAGCGCACGCACGTGGTGGCTCAGCCCGCGCTATCCTTAAAGGGGCGCGCACTGAATTCGAATAAACAGTCGTTAATGACCATGGGTGTGGTGACTGCTTTCTCCAGCAGTGCAGAGCACCTCATAACCTTCAATAATCTAAAAAAAATGACAGTCCAGTACCAAGGGTACTTGATTATTGGAATTTATTATATAACTATTGGCAAGACAGATGCCAAATTGAATGAAAAACATCAAATGTTTTCATGGATCACAAGATCATTATACTTTAGATTCCACAGTTCACAAAAATACAGTTGATTTTGTTTTAAGTTGTATTTTCTATCTTGTGCATTTTTATTGTTATAAAAAATAATTTGAATTTGGAATGTTGACAGTCATTACTAATTGACATGAAATAAAGTAGATGATAATTTTTTTTTAAAAACCTTTAAATTGTGATTTATTTCACATTATTTACTGCATAATGACATTTCTAATATATTTTCTTTTGGAGGTTGTGTTGCTTCTTTATTGCCAGGTGTCAATGTCCAGTCTGTTGATTAAATCATATGATCTGCAGATTCAGTGGATTTTTCAATGTGCTTTATGCTTGAAATAAACCTCTGTTATGTCTCCGAATGAGTACTTCTGAGTCCCAGGAATGATGTGTAAATTTCAAGTAAAGCAACATTTGTATTGCCCACTTCACTCTACTTGTTGCTTCTTCATTGTTGTTTCAATTCCATTTATTCTCTTCTGCTCCATCTCTAACCACCTCTTTCTCACCACCTCTCTTCACATCTTGTTATCAATTTGACATAAATTGAAGACTTCCTTGGGGAAATTCACTAAAAACTTTCCATATCTTATAGAATTTTTGTTTTTGAGACTTGCATATGTCCGGCTGCACCAAACGTCTCATCTTAATCTATTTCTGGGGCACTCTATTTGTTTAGATTTATTCCTTCCCTGATTCAAAGTTGCCTGCAAGCCTTCTGCAATGGATTCATTTCCAGGGCCAAAATTCCCATGCACAATGATACCTAGATTTACTCTTTTCTCTCCTTTAAATTTATTACTGTGCATATGGTGGAAACTGAGGAATGACTGATTTCTTGTAGCATCATATCATATCTTTTATAGCCAACCTAGAAACATTTTCTTGCCTCAGTTCTGCTTCCTTCTGAAAATCCAAAGAATATTGAAACTATGAGTTAGAAGTTTTTAATAACTACAGTATTTAAATGGCCTTTATGGAGAGCCTGCTGTGATGGGCAGACTCTTCATCCTATGTTGAGATATTGTGTATTAGAATAAAAATTATATGGTACTACGAATGTAAAATAAATTCTCTTGATTGTGTGGTACATGCAAGAATTGTTACTTTGAGTTGGAGCAAGTTGCTTTTGAGTGCCAGATTAAAAAACGAATGCACACAATGCATTTCTGGTCAACAATGCAATATCTAGGGGGAGTTGTACCATTTGATTATTGATACATTCTGAATGAATACATTATTTACATAATGCACATAATGCAACTGAAATATTAGTATTTCCATTAAATAAATGTTTAATCCAGCAATTCACTCTTCCAGGGATATTCTCAAATACTGAAGAGTATTTTCATTAGATCCGAACAGTTAATGAGTATGTTCAGTGGGTTTCAGAGTTAACTCATTCCTCTTAAAGAACATATTCCTCACCCCCTTCTTTTCTTTTTCTTTGGCTTGGCTTCGTGGACGAAGATTTATGGAGGGGTATGTCCACGTCTGCTGCAGGCTCGTTGGTGACTGACAAGTCCGATGCGGGATAGGCAGACAGGGTTGCAGTGGTTGCAAGGGAAAATTGGTTGGTTGGGGTTGGGTTTTTCCTCCTTTGTCTTTTGACAGTGAGATGGGCTCTGCGGTCTTCTTCAAAGGAGGTTGCTGCCCGCCGAACTGTGAGGTGCCAAGATCCACGGTTGGAGGCGATATCAGCCCACTGGCGGTGGTCAACGTGGCAGGCACCAAGAGATTTCTTTAAGCAGTCCTTGTACCTCTTCTTTGGTGCACCTCTGTCTCAGTGGCCAGTGGAGAGCTCGCCATAGAACACGATCTTGGGAAGGCGATGGTCCTCCATTTTGGAGACGTGACCCACCCAGCGCAGTTGGGTCTTCAGCAGCATGAATTCGATGCTTGCAGACTCTGCCAGCTCGAGTACTTCGCCCCTATAAGCTTTACAAAGGATATTTTTAAAGAGCAAAGTGAGTATAATGGATGTTAAGAACTAAATGAAACTGAAGCATCTAAAAGTGGAAAAGGAATTCTGTTTACCTCATTTGTCAATTCAGCCTTGAATCACATATAAAAGAATGCTTCCATTAATACAACAAAAGTGTCTTGTTGGCGATCTAAATTTCTTTGTTTGGTTTCTTCTCTGTTACTGATCTGGTTTTATATTTTCTGCATTATTGTTAACTGATGTGTATCTGTACATCTGAAAAGATTTATGTTAATTAACCAATGTTCACTTTGTATTTGTCTTTTCACCTTTTACTAATTCCTGCAGATAACGGGTCTGCATTTCCAAAGTTCTTAATGAACTGAAGGTTTTTGAGAATTTATTGTCATGAACAAGTCATAAAATTCGGTGTTTTGTGACAGAATCATAGTGCAAACATTCATATTATAACCATCTTACAACATGACTATAAAAAAAGTAAAAATAATTGCACAAAAAGTAAGGTAATGTCTATGGTTCATTGATTATTCTCTGATGACCGTGGGGAAGAAGTTGTCCTTGTGCCGTTGAGTGCTCGTCTTTAGGCTCCTGAACCTTTTACCAGATGGTAGCAAAGTGCAGAGTACATGGCCTGGTTGATGGGGGTGTTTGAGGATAGACTTTTTAAGTCACTCCCTCATGTAGATGTCTTCAATGAAGTGAAGTCTGGTGCCTGTGATGTCGCAGTTAACAACTCTCTGGAGTTTATTCTTGTCCTAAGAGTTGGCACCTCCATATCAGACAGTTATACAACCAGCCAGAATGCTCTCCACGGTACACCTGTGGAAGTTTACGAGTGTCTTTAGTGATATACTGAATCTCCTCAGACACCTCACAAAGTATAGCCATTGGTAAGCCTTCTTTGTGATTGCATCAACGTAGAGGCTCCAGAACAGATCCTCGGAGTTGTTGATACCCAGGAATTTGAAGTTCTTGACCCTCTCCACTACCCAATGAAGACTAGGTCGTGTTCACCTGACTTCCTCCTAAAGTCCACACTCATCTCCTAGGTTGAGCGCAAGGTTGTTGTCATTACACCATTCAACAAGCTGATCTATCTCCCTCCTGTCTGCTTGCTCATTAACATTTTTGATTTGCTGACAACTCTGGTGTCATTGGCAAACTTGTAGATGGCATTGGAATTGTGCCTGGCCACTCAGTCATGGGTGTATAACAAGTAGAGCAATGGGCCTAGCACACATTCTTGGGGTTTGCCTGTGTTAATAATGAGGAGGTGATGTTTCCAATTCATCCTGACCATAGTCTTCTGATGAGAAAGTCTAGGATCCAGTAGCAGAGGTGGGTACAGAGGCCTAGAGTTTGTAGCTTCTTGACCAGCTCCGAGACAATAATGGTATTGAAAGCCAAGCTATAGTCAATGAAGAGCAGCCGTATGTATGAATTGCTGTTCCAGAACTGCATGGAAGCCAACAATATTTAATCTGCTGTGGAGCGATTGTGATGATACATGAATTGCAGCGGGTCCATATCTTTGCTTAGATACATGTTAATTCTGGCCATGACCAGCCCCTCAAAACATTTAATCTTAACATAATTTATCATAGAAAGGATTCCTTTCAACAGTTTTGATGCAATAATCTGTGAAGCTTCCTTCCCTCCTTTTTACTTTTCTATCCAAGTCTGCAAAGGAAAATCAATGTTGTGATATATTGATGTTCTAATTTGCTCTGCACTTCTTTTACTCAGCATCATGACATCATTAAATAGTTCAGTTATGGATCTCTAAATGTGGCAAGGATTAGTTGCTGTCTTAATTTTTTTTCTGATGAAATAATTCATATATTAACCTGCTTGTAAATTAGTGTTTCAGAGTTCATCTACCCTTATTTTAGAAAATATTCCAGATGCTGTTTAGAATCAGCTTCAAGGTAAAAGTGTGGAATAGCAATTTATCCCAATAAACTAGTTTCATCCCCAAAATTCCCCTCATTTATTTCAATCCATTCTTTCTTCATAATCCTGTGTAATTGTTTATTGAAACAATTTCTATAATTTGTCTTGATGTTAATCTGAATACCTTATTTTGAAAATTATAATTTTAATTGAGTGAAGAACATACCATCTGACTTTTATTTGTTTTCAATATGTATATTGTTTTTATGCACTTCATGACGTTGATCAACCTGCAATAAATGTTTTACTATTTGCTCTCTCAGTTTGACCTTGAAGTTTCCTCAGAAGTCCCAGAGTAATACATGTGATTTCTTGCCCTCCAATTCTAGTTGACAACAAATAAAATTCAGTAGCTTAATGTGCTTTAATTTACTGCAATTAAATTTGTGTTAGCTCAGTGAGCCCATCCATTAGTTTTTCTAATTCCAATTCCTGGCCAATCTAGCAAGAGTCTAGTGCTTTGAGAATTGTACCCCTGGGATTTGGTTAGCTAAACTGGGAAGGAAACTATAAAAAATGAAGAGAGTCAAACAGATCAAAAATTAGAAAAGTCTGGATACAGCCATGTCAAATTTGGAGTATTGTTTTCATTTATGGTCACCTAACGACAGGAAAGATATCAATAAGATTGAATGATTGCAGAGTAGATTTACTAGGAAGTTGCCTGGACTTCATGAACTGAGTTACAGCGAAAGGTTAAACAGATTAGGACTTAGAACAAGGGGAGATTTGATAAAGATATTTAAAATTATATGGGGTACAGAAAGAAGTAGCTGTTTTCCACCAGAGGACATGGGTGAAGAGTGAAAAGAGGGAAAATTTTAGGGGGAACATGAGGGGGAACTTCTTCAAACAAAGAGAGGTGGGTGTGGGTGTAGATAAGTGGGACTCGGCAACATAATAGTTCAGCACAAACTAGAAGGGCCTGTTTCTCTGCTGTAATTCTGTGGTTCTAAATCGCAAATAAGGACTCAATTATTGTTTGATGGTTTTATTAAGGCATTTAGAAGCAACAATTCACAAAATTGCAACAATAAAACTATCAGATGTTTCAAATGGTATCACTGGAACAGAGTAGAAATGAGCTATGGTGCGTGAGCATAGCCTACACAAGAAGCAGGAGTAAAAAGTAGCCATTCAGACCCTCGCATTTATTAAGATGGCTGATCTGATCTTTGGGCTAAACACAATTTTTCCTCCTCTCAGTTACCCTTGATACTACTGTAATCCAAAAATGTATTAAATCTTAAACATACTTAATAACAGAATTTACAACTTTCCGATTGAGAGACTTCCAATGATCCTCTGGGAGATGAACAGTTTTTGGCTCCTCTACCAGTGAAAATATCCTCACTTTACAAAGCCATCAGATCTGATGATTTCAATGAGAATCCCTCTCATTTTACTAGCTACTCAATTTCTCCTCATAAGTTAATCCACATATCCCCGGAATCAACTGGTGTATATTTGCGGCAGTCGCTAAGGCAAAGCTCTGTGGAAGAAAATTTGCATAATGTGTGCTACGGTATAGAACAAGTTTTGTGCAGTTTTGGGAGAAAATGTACTGTAATTGTAGTATATTTATTGTTCAGTTGAAGATTGGAAAATAAGAGAACCCAAAGCAAACCTAAAAAAAAAAATCTCAGATTATACTATAAAACGTAGCAATTTTTAAGTAAAAGGTCCTGGAAACATTTTTTTTAAATATGGATGTTTGAATTAAGATCAAGAGGAGTGAAAAAGACATGCTGACGGTGGATTTTGAGAAGCGGTGGAGTAAGAAAGTTAACAGGGCTCGGTGAAATTCAAAGCATTGGAATTAAATGATTGAAGATACAGGTACCACAAATATTAAAGAAATTTCTTTTAACAATATCCTATCCCAATTTGATTTTGAGTGTAGTTTCTGCTCTAAGTGAAGAAGTGTGGTAGCCAATTTACATGCAAAGTAGTCCCATTAAACAATGTAATGACGAGATAAACTGTGATTGTGATATTACCCAGATTCTAATCCAATACTGAATCACTAAATTTAAAACAAAAAAAAATGTATTCAAAAGGATAAATGTTGGACAAGAATTTCTCCTGTATTCTTGGAACTTTTTTTGTCCATCTGAAAATGCAGAAGCATAACAATTCATACAAAATGCATCACTCCTACAGTACTGGGATTTGATCTTAGATTTTGTGTTTTAAGACGAGTTAAATTTGATGACTTAAAGTTAAGAGTATAACCATTAATCAATTAGATGAGAGGATCCAATTTGTCAGAAATAGTAGCAGAGCAAGAAATTTTGTAGGTTTCAAAAAATAAGCATGAAACAAAATATAAGATGGTTGTTGGATTATCGTGAGTACATTGTGGTTATTGTGAGTACATTGTGGTTCCTGTGAGTACATTGTTGGATTATTGTGAGTACATTGTGGTTATTGTGAGTATATTGTTGGATTATTGTGAGTACATTGTGGTTATTGTGAGTACATTGTTGGATTATTGTGAGTACATTGTGGTTATTGTGAGTACATTGTGATTATTGTGAGTACATTGTGATTATTGTGAGTACATTGTTGGATTATTTTGAGTACATTGTGGTTATTGTGAATACATTGTGATTATTGTGAGTACATTCTGATTATTGTGAGTACATAGTGGTTATTGTGAGTACATTGTGATTATTGTGAGTACATTGTGGTTATTGTGAGTACATTGTGATTATTGTGAGTACATTGTGATTATTGTGAGTACATTGTGATTATTGTGAGTACATTGTGATTATTGTGAGTACATTGTGGTTATTGTGAGTACATTGTGATTATTGTGAGTACATAGTGGTTATTGTGAGTACATTGTGATTATTGTGAGTACATTGTGGTTATTGTGAGTACATAGTGGTTATTGTGAGTACATTGTGATTATTGTGAGTACATTGTGGTTATTGTGAGTACATTGTGATTATTGTGAGTACATTGTGATTATTGTGAGTACATTGTGGTTATTGTGAGTACATTGTGATTATTGTGAGTAGATTGTGATTATTGTGAGTACATTGTGATTATTGTGAGTACATTGTGATTATTGTGAGTACATTGATTATTGTGAGAACATTGTGATTATTGTGAGAACATTGTGATTATTGTGAGAACATTGTGATTATTGTGAGTACATTGTGGTTACTGTGAGAACATTGTGATTATTGTGAGAACATTGTGATTATTGTGAGTACATAGTGGTTATTGTGAGTACATTGTGATTATTGTGAGTACATTGTGATTATTGTGAGTACATAGTGGTTATTGTGAGTACATTGTGATTATTGTGAGTACATTGTGGTTATTGTGAGTACATAGTGGTTATTGTGAGTACATTGTGGTTATTGTGAGTACATTGTGATTATTGTGAGTACATTGTGATTATTGTGAGTACATTGTGGTTATTGTGAGTACATTGTGATTATTGTGAGTACATTGTGATTATTGTGAGTACATAGTGGTTATTGTGAGTACATTGTGATTATTGTGAGTACATAGTGGTTATTGTGAGTACATTGTGATTATTGTGAGTACATTGTGATTATTGTGAGTACATTGTGGTTATTGTGAGTACATTGTGATTATTGTGAGTACATTGTGATTATTGTGAGTACATTGTGATTATTGTGAGTACATTGTGATTATTGTGAGTACATAGTGGTTATTGTGAGTACATTGTGATTATTGTGAGTACATTGTGATTATTGTGAGTACATAGTGGTTATTGTGAGTACATTGTGATTATTGTGAGTACATTGTGATTATTGTGAGTACATTGTGATTATTGTGAGTACATTGTGATTATTGTGAGTACATTGTGGTTATTGTGAGTACATTGTGATTATTGTGAGTACATAGTGGTTATTGTGAGTACATTGTGATTATTGTGAGTACATAGTGGTTATTGTGAGTACATTGTGATTATTGTGAGTAGATTGTGATTATTGTGAGTACATAGTGGTTATTGTGAGTACATTGTGATTATTGTGAGTACATTGTGATTATTGTGAGTACATTGTGATTATTGTGAGTACATTGTGATTATTGTGAGTACATTGATTATTGTGTGAACATTGTGATTATTGTGAGAACATTGTGATTATTGTGAGAACATTGTGATTATTGTGAGTACATTGTGGTTACTGTGAGAACATTGTGATTATTGTGAGAACATTGTGATTATTGTGAGTACATAGTGGTTATTGTGAGTACATTGTGATTATTGTGAGTACATTGTGATTATTGTGAGTACATAGTGGTTATTGTGAGTACATTGTGATTATTGTGAGTACATTGTGATTATTGTGAGTACATAGTGGTTATTGTGAGTACATTGTGATTATTGTGAGTACATTGTGATTATTGTGAGTACATAGTGGTTATTGTGAGTACATTGTGATTATTGTGAGTACATAGTGGTTATTGTGAGTACATTGTGATTATTGTGAGTACATTGTGATTATTGTGAGTACATTGTGATTATTGTGAGTACATAGTGGTTATTGTGAGTACATTGTGATTATTGTGAGTACATTGTGGTTATTGTGAGTACATTGTGATTATTGTGAGTAGATTGTGATTATTGTGAGTACATTGTGATTATTGTGAGTACATTGTGATTATTGTGAGTACATAGTGGTTATTGTGAGTACATTGTGATTATTGTGAGTACATTGTGATTATTGTGAGTACATTGTGATTATTGTGAGTACATAGTGGTTATTGTGAGTACATTGTGATTATTGTGAGTACATTGTGGTTATTGTGAGTACATTGTGATTATTGTGAGTAGATTGTGATTATTGTGAGAACATTGTGATTATTGTGAGAACATTGTGATTATTGTGAGAACATTGTGATTATTGTGAGTACATTGTGATTATTGTGAGTACATAGTGGTTATTGTGAGTACATTGTGATTATTGTGAGTACATAGTGGTTATTGTGAGTACATTGTGATTATTGTGAGTACATTGTGATTATTGTGAGTACATTGTGATTATTGTGAGTACATTGTGATTATTGTGAGAACATTGTGATTATTGTGAGTACATTGTGATTATTGTGAGTACATTGTGATTATTGTGAGTACATTGTGATTATTGTGAGAACATTGTGATTATTGTGAGTACATTGTGATTATTGTGAGTACATTGTGGTTATTGTGAGTACATTGTGGTTATTGTGAGTACATTGTGATTATTGTGAGAACATTGTGATTATTGTGAGAACATTGTGATTATTGTGAGAACATTGTGATTATTGTGAGTACATAGTGGTTATTGTGAGTACATTGTGATTATTGTGAGTACATTGTGATTATTGTGAGTACATTGTGATTATTGTGAGTACATTGTGATTATTGTGAGTACATTGTGATTATTGTGAGTACATTGTGATTATTGTGAGTACATTGTGATTATTGTGAGAACATTGTTGGATTATTGTGAGTACATTGTGGTTATTGTGAGTACATTGTGATTATTGTGAGTACATAGTGGTTATTGTGAGTACATTGTGATTATTGTGAGTACATTGTGATTATTGTGAGTACATTGTGATTATTGTGAGTACATTGTGATTATTGTGAGTACATTGTGGTTATTGTGAGTACATTGTGATTATTGTGAGTACATTGTGATTATTGTGAGTACATTGTGATTATTGTGAGTACATAGTGGTTATTGTGAGTACATTGTGATTATTGTGAGTACATTGTGATTATTGTGAGTACATTGTGATTATTGTGAGTACATTGTGATTATTGTGAGTACATTGTGGTTATTGTGAGTACATTGTGATTATTGTGAGTACATAGTGGTTATTGTGAGTACATTGTGATTATTGTGAGTACATAGTGGTTATTGTGAGTACATTGTGATTATTGTGAGTACATAGTGGTTATTGTGAGTACATTGTGGTTATTGTGAGTACATTGTGATTATTGTGAGTACATAGTGGTTATTGTGAGTACATTGTGGTTATTGTGAGTACATTGTGATTATTGTGAGTACATAGTGGTTATTGTGAGTACATTGTGGTTATTGTGAGTACATTGTGATTATTGTGAGTACATAGTGGTTATTGTGAGTACATTGTGGTTATTGTGAGTACATTGTGATTATTGTGAGTACATAGTGGTTATTGTGAGTACATTGTGATTATTGTGAGTACATTGTGATTATTGTGAGTACATAGTGGTTATTGTGAGTACATTGTGATTATTGTGAGTACATAGTGGTTATTGTGAGTACATTGTGATTATTGTGAGTACATAGTGGTTATTGTGAGTACATTGTGGTTATTGTGAGTACATTGTGATTATTGTGAGTACATAGTGGTTATTGTGAGTACATTGTGGTTATTGTGAGTACATTGTGATTATTGTGAGTACATAGTGGTTATTGTGAGTACATTGTGATTATTGTGAGTACATTGTGATTATTGTGAGTACATAGTGGTTATTGTGAGTACATTGTGATTATTGTGAGTACATAGTGGTTATTGTGAGTACATTGTGGTTATTGTGAGTACATTGTGATTATTTTGAGTACATTGTGATTATTTTGAGTACATTGTGATTATTGTGAGTACATTGTGATTATTGTGAGTACATTGTGGTTATTGTGAGTACATTGTGATTATTGTGAGTACATAGTGGTTATTGTGAGTACATTGTGATTATTGTGAGTACATAGTGGTTATTGTGAGTAGATTGTGATTATTGTGAGTACATAGTGGTTATTGTGAGTAGATTGTGATTATTGTGAGTACATTGTGGTTATTGTGAGTACATTGTGATTATTGTGAGTACATTGTGGTTATTGTGAGTACATTGTGGTTATTGTGAGTACATTGTGATTATTGTGAGTACATTGTGATTATTGTGAGTACATAGTGGTTATTGTGAGTACGTTGTGATTATTGTGAGTATGTTGTGGTTATTGTGAATACATTGTGATTATTGTGAGTACATTGTGATTATTGTGAGAACATTGTTGGATTATTGTGAGTACATTGTGATTATTGTGAGTACATTGTGGTTATTGTGAGTACATTGTGATTATTGTGAGTACATTGTGATTATTGTGAGTACATTGATTATTGTGAGTACATTGTGGTTATTGTGAGAACATTGTGATTATTGTGAGTACATTGTGGTTGCTGTGAGTACATTGTGATTATTGTGAGAACATTGTGATTATTGTGAGAACATTGTGATTATTGTGAGAACATTGTGATTATTGTGAGAACATTGTGATTATTGTGAGTACATTGTTGGATTATTGTGAGTACATTGTGGTTATTGTGAGTACATTGAGGTTACTGTGAGTATATTCTTGAATTATTGTGAGTACATTGTGGTTATTGTGAGTACATTGTGATTATTGTGAGTACATTGTGATTATTGTGAGTACATAGTGGTTATTGTGAGTACATTGTGATTATTGTGAGTACATTGTGGTTATTGTGAGTACATTGTGATTATTGTGAGTACATTGTGATTATTGTGAGTACATTGATTATTGTGAGAACATTGTGATTATTGTGAGAACATTGTGATTATTGTGAGAACATTGTGATTATTGTGAGAACATTGTGATTATTGTGAGTACATTGTGATTATTGTGAGTACATAGTGGTTATTGTGAGTACATTGTGATTATTGTGAGTACATTGTGGTTATTGTGAGTACATTGTGATTATTGTGAGTACATTGTGATTATTGTGAGTACATTGTGATTATTGTGAGTACATTGTGATTATTGTGAGTACATTGATTATTGTGAGAACATTGTGGTTACTGTGAGAACATTGTGATTATTGTGAGAACATTGTGATTATTGTGAGTACATTGTTGGATTATTGTGAGTACATTGTGATTATTGTGAGTACATTGTGATTATTGTGAGTACATTGTGATTATTGTGAGTACATTGTGGTTATTGTGAGTACATTGTGATTATTGTGAGAACATTGTTGGATTATTGTGAGTACATTGTGATTATTGTGAGTACATTGTGATTATTGTGAGTACATTGTGATTATTGTGAGTACATTGTGGTTATTGTGAGTACATTGTGATTATTGTGAGTACATAGTGGTTATTGTGAGTACATTGTGATTATTGTGAGTACATAGTGGTTATTGTGAGTACGTTGTGATTATTTTGAGTACATTGTGATTATTTTGAGTACATTGTGATTATTGTGAGTACATTGTGATTATTGTGAGTACATAGTGGTTATTGTGAGTACATTGTGATTATTGTGAGTACATAGTGGTTATTGTGAGTACATTGTGATTATTGTGAGTACATAGTGGTTATTGTGAGTACATTGTGGTTATTGTGAGTACATTGTGATTATTGTGAGTACATTGTGATTATTGTGAGTACATTGTGGTTATTGTGAGTACATTGTGGTTATTGTGAGTACATTGTGGTTATTGTGAGTACATTGTGATTATTGTGAGTACATTGTGGTTTTTGTGAGTACATTGTGGTTATTGTGAGTACATTGTGATTATTGTGAGTACATTGTGATTATTGTGAGTACATAGTGGTTATTGTGAGTACATTGTGGTTTTTGTGAGTACATTGTGGTTATTGTGAGTACATTGTGGTTTTTGTGAGTACATTGTGGTTATTGTGAGTACATTGTGATTATTGTGAGTACATTGTGATTATTGTGAGTACATAGTGGTTATTGTGAGTACATTGTGATTATTGTGAGTACATTGTGGTTATTGTGAGTACATTGTGATTATTGTGAGTACATTGTGGTTTTTGTGAGTACATTGTGGTTATTGTGAGTACATTGTGATTATTGTGAGTACATTGTGATTATTGTGAGTACATAGTGGTTATTGTGAGTACGTTGTGATTATTGTGAGTACGTTGTGGTTATTGTGAATACATTGTGATTATTGTGAGTACATTGTGATTATTGTGAGAACATTGTTGGATTATTTTGAGTACATTGTGATTATTGTGAGTACATTGTGGTTATTGTGAGTACATTGTGATTATTGTGAGTACATTGTGATTATTGTGAGTACATTGATTATTGTGAGTACATTGTGGTTATTGTGAGAACATTGTGATTATTGTGAGTACATTGTGGTTGCTGTGAGTACATTGTGATTATTGTGAGAACATTGTGATTATTGTGAGAACATTGTGATTATTGTGAGAACATTGTTGGATTATTGTGAGTACATTGTGATTATTGTGAGTACATTGTTGGATTATTGTGAGTACATTGTGATTATTGTGAGTACATTGTTGGATTATTGTGAGTACATTGTGGTTATTGTGAGTATATTCTTGAATTATTGTGAGTACATTGTGGTTATTGTGAGTACATTGTTGGATTATTGTGAGTACATTGTGGTTATTGTGAGTACATTGTTGGATTATTGTGAGTACATTGTGATTATTGTGAGTACATTGTTGGATTATTGTGAGTACATTGTGGTTATTGTGAGTACATTGAGGTTACTGTGAGTATATTCTTGAATTATTGTGAGTACATTGTGGTTATTGTGAGTACATTGTTGGATTATTGTGAGTACATTGTGGCGATTGTGAGTACATTGTGATTATTGTGACAACATTGTGATTATTGTGAGTACATTGTGGTTATTGTGAGTACATTGTTGGATTATTGTGAGTACATTGTGATTATTGTGAGTACATTGTGGCTATTGTGAGTACGTAGTGGTTATTGTGAGTACATTGTGGCTATTGTGAGTACATTGTGGCTATTGTGAGTACATAGTGGTTATTGTGAGTACATTGTGGTTATAGTGAGTACATTGTTGGATTATTGTGAGTACATTGTGATTATTGTGAGTACATTGTGATTATTGTGAGTACATTGTGGCTATTGTGAGTACATTGTGGTTATTGTGAGTACATTGTGGTTATTGTGAGTACATTGTGGTTATTGTGAGTGCATTGTTGGATTATTGTGAGTACATTGTTGGATTATTGTGAGTACATTGTGGTTATTGTGAGTACATTGTGATTATTGTGAGTACATTGTGGTTATTGTGAGTACATTGTGGTTATTGTGAGTGCATTGTTGGATTATTGTGAGTACATTGTGATTATTGTGAGTACATAGTGGTTATTGTGACTACATTGTGATTATTGTGAGTACATAGTGGTTATTGTGAGTACATTGTGATTATTGTGAGTACATTGTGATTATTGTGAGTACATTGTGATTATTGTGAGTACATTGATTATTGTGAGTACATTGTGGTTATTGTGAGAACATTGTGATTATTGTGAGAACATTGTGATTATTGTGAGTACATTGTGATTATTGTGAGAACATTGTGATTATTGTGAGTACATTGTGATTATTGTGAGAACATTGTGGTTATTGTGAGTACATTGTGATTATTGTGAGAACATTGTTGGATTATTGTGAGTACATTGTGATTATTGTGAGTACATTGTTGGATTATTGTGAGTACATTGAGGTTACTGTGAGTATATTCTTGAATTATTGTGAGTACATTGTGGTTATTGTGAGTACATTGTTGGATTATTGTGAGTACATTGTGGCTATTGTTAGTACATTGTGATTATTGTGACAACATTGTGATTATTGTGAGTACATTGTGGTTATTGTGAGAACATTGTGATTATTGTGAGTACATTGTGATTATTGTGAGTACATTGTGATTATTGTGAGAACATTGTGATTATTGTGAGTACATTGTGATTATTGTGAGAACATTGTGGTTATTGTGAGTACATTGTGATTATTGTGAGAACATTGTTGGATTATTGTGAGTACATTGTGATTATTGTGAGTACATTGTTGGATTATTGTGAGTACATTGAGGTTACTGTGAGTATATTCTTGAATTATTGTGAGTACATTGTGGTTATTGTGAGTACATTGTTGGATTATTGTGAGTACATTGTGGCTATTGTGAGTACATTGTGATTATTGTGACAACATTGTGATTATTGTGAGTACATTGTGGTTATTGTGAGTACATTGTGATTATTGTGAGAACATTGTGATTATTGTGAGTACATTGTGGTTATTGTGAGTACATTGTTGGATTATTGTGAGTACATTGTGATTATTGTGAGTACATTGTGGCTATTGTGAGTACATAGTGGTTATTGTGAGTACATTGTGGTTATTGTGAGTACATTGTGGCTATTGTGAGTACATAGTGGTTATTGTGAGTACATTGTGGTTATAGTGAGTACATTGTTGGATTATTGTGAGTACATTGTGATTATTGTGAGTACATTGTGATTATTGTGAGTACATTGTGGCTATTGTGAGTACATTGTGGTTATTGTGAGTACATTGTGGTTATTGTGAGTACATTGTTGGATTATTGTGACTACATTGTTGGATTATTGTGAGTACATTGTGGTTATTGTGAGTACATTGTGGTTATTGTGAGTGCATTGTTTGATTATTGTGAGTACATTGTGATTATTATGAGTGCATTGTTGAATTATTGTGAGTACATTACAGTATTACATTTGTCTGCTACCAGGTTACTGCTGTTGAGCTAATCTTTTAATTGCAGCTATCTGCATTGTAATTAAACTCAGCTCCTTTCAAATTGTATTGGAATGAACAAAACATTAATTAAAGCTGTAATGTGAGACCAAATTATCGTTTGCCTCAGACAGACAAAAATTGCATAGTTTCATATTAGCTAGCATTTCAAGCAAATTATCAACAAGCAACCTACTTTCTATGTATTAAACAAGTAGAAACAAAAACGGTAATAAAACTTGATTTGTTTATGGCAGTTTAGCGTAAGAGCTGGGACGGCTAGAGAGATTTCTTCATGTATGCATGGATTCCTGCAATGGAGCAGAAGCTTCCTGAGATTTCATAGTGAATAGATTGCGGTTTCTGTACTTGAAGTCTTCAGCAGGTTAGTCCTTGCACAGGATCTATGTGAACAGATTGAGAGACTGAGTGGATTAAAGGTTAAAAAAAAAGTGCATTGTTTTATGATTTTACTGAAACATCATTTTGGTTTATCTTATACTTCAGTTTTTACTTTTCCAAAAAGAAGCTCCAATAGCTCAGTGGTAATCCATGGGCCGCGAGTTCATTCCTCGCTGGGGCCTCATTTCTGTGAGGGGCACTGAATAAAGTAGCAACTCTCTGTCTTCCTTACGATAGACAAAGTTAAAGAATTTCTTATATGTTACATTCTAAATGTAGTATTTTGTGACAATAATGGAATGTTTTCCTTTATCAGAGATGTAGAAAGATCAGAAAAGTGACAATGAACAAGCCTGGGAATCAAACGTCTAAGATTTCTCGATGAGGCAAATTAGTCCACCCACATTAGTCCATTGTGTCATGAGAGGTCCTACTGCACTCAGGCCTTAACATCTTAGTCAGTGATCATGTGAGCTAGCAAAAATGGCCCACCAGATTTGGCTTGGGGAAGATAGAATGCTGGCAGTGTGCATGTCTGTCAAGTCCAGATCACCATGTATTCAGCTCTTTGATTTATGAGGAGATACGTTCCTAAATATTTTACAATAAGCATTAAATACTAATGATTATGAATGTTAAATTCCATATCAGAAAACAAAACATGGCAGAAGAATCTGAAACCAAAATGTGTCAAGATCCAAAGTGTGGATTACCTTGTCCATTTAAGATCATTGGCGCATAGACCTTCTGCAGACTGTGTGGGGATAGTACCAATGGCTGAACTCTCTCCAAGCAAGGTATAAATTATAGCTTAAATTATATAAACGTAGATCATCAATGTCTCACTCCGGCAGGGCATGCTGCCCACCTGTTTCAAACATGAGTCAATCAAGAAGAGTATATAGTAACCTGTCTTGGTGACCATCAACCAGCAGCACTTAAATCAACAGTGATGAAATGTTTTGAGAGGCTGGTGTTGAAGCAGATCAGCTCCTGGCTGAGCAGCGACATGATACATTCCAGTTTGCCTCTTGTGGCAACAGGTTTACAGCAGATGCCATCTCTCTGGGCCTACGCAAAGCCCTGGAACACCTGGACAGTAAAGATGCATTCATCAGGATGCTCTTTATCGACTACAGTTCAACATTTAGCACCATCATCCCCCTCAAAACTGATTAGCAAACTCCAAGACCTGGGACTCAACACCCCACTGTGTAATTGGATCATGGATTTCTTCGCCTGCAGACCACAATCAGTGAGGATTGGTAAGAGTATCTCCTCCACAAGTTCCCATCAGTACAGGAGCACCACAGGACTACATTGTTAGCCCCCTGCTCTACTCACTTTATACCTACGACTATGTTGCTCTATACGACAATAGCATCATCTACAAATTTGCTGACAATACCACGGTAGTGGGTTGTATAAAGAAAGGTGATGAGTTATGCAGGAGGGAGATCGAAAACTTAGCTGAATGGTGCACCAACAACAACCTTGCTCTCAATGTCACAAAAGCTAAGGAGCTGATTGTTGGACTTCAGGAAAGGAAAGCCAGAGGTATACATTCCAGTAAGTTTTTAGGAATTACTATCTTGGAGGATCTTTCCTGAGCCCAACACCCAAATGGTATCAGGAAGCATCTTTACTTCCTCAGGAGTTTGCAGAGGTTTGGTATAACACCAGAAACCCTGGCAAATTTCTACAGAAGTGTGGTGGAAAGTGTGCTGACCAGCTGCATCACAGTTTGATATGGGGACACCAATACTCCTGAGCAAAAGGCCTTCTAAAAGATAGTGGACGCAGCTCAGGACATCACAGGCAGAATCCTCCCCGCTATTGAGAACATCTACAGGAAACACTACTGTCAGAGAGCAGCAACAATCATCAAGGACCTACACCACCCAGCTTTCACTCTGTTCTCGCTGCTGCCATCAGGAAAGAAGTATGGTTGCCACAAGACTTGCACCACCAGGCTCAGGAACAGCTGCTACCCCTTCACCATCAAACTCCTCAATTAGGGATTCATTTAAGGACTCTTGTGCATTTTATTGTTTTTATTCTCTCTGTATTTCAGTTTATGTACAGTTCTTTATTTGTTTGCACATGGGTACTGTGTACAGTTTTTTTCGCAATGCCAATAAGTGGTAATTCTGCTTCGCCCACAGAAAAAATGAATCTCAGGGTTGTAAGTGATGTCATGTATGTACTCTGACAATAAATCTGAAATTCTAAGACAATGGTTCACAACCATTGAGCCACAGTCCACAGCGTATCTCCATGTTGGTCTTTAAAAATGTTAAATAAAATACTTTAAATTGGAAAAAGATGTGTTTCTTACAGAGCTGCCTTTGACTTGAAAATATTGCTCAGTTATTGCCACTAGTAAGTCGAGGCATGTTAGGCTAGAAGCCAGGTGTACCTTAGACAGAAAAAGGTTGAGAACCATTATTCTAAGGAAATCCTGGAAAAGTTCATTTTTATTTTTCCCTTGTGTCTGTTTTCGGCTGCTCTGAGGGATTGTCTCCTTCCTACGCCCCTTGACTATTGAGCATACTATTTACTTTCTTATCTACCAAAGATCCCAGTATATTTAGATGCCCTTCAAAGCTGCCCTCTCTGCCAAAAAAAAATCATCCTGGAAAATACCAGTCCACTTCTAATCTTCTTTTTCTCTCATGTACTTGTTTTGTATCCTGATGTTATTGCTCACCTTTCTTGGAACTAATTTCCAGCACAGCCATACAGTGGTGCATAGCTTAACAAAGTTCAGTAAAAACCATACATTGTGAGAGTAACAATCCATGAATTGAACTTGCCAATAGTCCTTGACATGATTGACCACTCCCCTCCTCCAAAGTCCCTCTCCATCAGGGCCATCTGGAATGCAAGCATTCATTTGGTTCCATTTTTGTCTCTCTGGTCTTAGCTAGAGAAATGCAGTTCTATATTCACCCCTTGTGCTCAGATTGCTAGTCTGAAATATCTGCATGGAATGAGTAGAAATTTCTTCCCAAGCTAAACTGTATAATGGACAGCGAAGAAGGCTATCTGAGATTACAACAGAATCTACATAAATGGGCTGAGAAATCATAAGTGGAGTTTAGTTGATAACTGTGAGGGAATGTATTTTGGGAATACTAATAAGGCTATTATTATGTCCTTTATCATTATTATTAGGTCCTTGGGAATATTGCCTTTTGGCATGCAGTTTCAAAGATCCTTGTAGCAGCTCAGGTTGATAGAATTTAAGAAGGCGCATGGGATACTGATATTGATCATCATTAATTGGACCATTGAAAACAAGAGGAGAAGGATTCTGCTCCAACTTTATGAAACATGAATCACACCTTATCTGGAGTACGATAAAATAGGAAGATGCAGTAGGATTTTGCCTGAGATGGAGGACACCAGTTATGAGGAGAGACTGGAGATGCTGTTTTTCACTGGAGCAGAGGAGGTTAAGATTGAACATGATTGTGATGTAGAAAATTGGAAGAGTTAGGGTAGCTTGCAAATATATTTTCTCCTTGTCAGAGGTGATGACATAGATTTAGGAAAAGGGTTAGAAGATTTAAAATGGGTCTGAAGAGGTTCTTTTGGACCCAAAGTGTTGTGAGTAAAATGACCTGCGTGAAATACTATCAGTCAGTGGCATTTTCATCTCTTGTGATGAAGTCCTTTGAAAAGTTGGTTATGGAGAAGATCAACTCCTGTCACTCTCCTGGACCACTTCAATTTGTCTATCATCACAACAGGTTGCTGGCCTTCCACTCTGTGTTGGATAACCTGGACCACAAGAATATCAAACTGTTGTTCATTGACCACAACCCAATGTTCAACGCTATCTATCATACCAGCAAAATGAACAAACTCAAGGAGTTCATCCTTCAAAAACTGGATCTTCGATTTCCTCATTAGCAGATTGGCAACGTCAACTCCTCCACACAATCACCTCATGGCTGCGTGCTTAGTCCCTTACTCTATCCCCCTTCTACACTCACAATTGCACAGCTCAAACCAGCTCCAATGTAATCTATAAATTCACTGACAACACCACATTTGTTGGCTGAATAACAGGAAATTAATCAGGATGGAGGTCGAGAATCTGGTTGTTTGGTGCCAAAGCAACAGTTTGTTACTCAGCATCAACAAGACCAAGGAGCTTATTATAGACTTTAGAAAGGGTGACTGAAGGACCATACACCCATCTTCATTGAGGAGAAACCAGCTGAGAGGGACAGCACCTTCAAGTTCCAGGGAGTCCATGTATCAAAGGACCTCTCCTGGAGCTATCACTTCGAGGACTCTGAGAAGTTTTGGCATGTCTTCAAATACTCTATTCAATTTTTGCAGATGTACTGTGGAAAATATACTGACTGATTGCATCAACAGCCTGGTTTGGAAACTCTAGTACTTAGGAACATAAAAAGCTGTGGAAAATGGCCAACCCAGCCAAGTCCATCACAGGCATTGACTCCTCATCCACAGAAAGCATTTATATGGGCCATTGTGTTAAGAGTGCTGCCAATATCATAAAGGACCCCCATCATGCTTGCAATGATCTCTGTTCATTGCTCTCTTCAGGCAGAGCTGTTGAAGCCTGACATCCACCACTGCCAGGTTCAAGAATATTTATCCAACAGTTCTAAGACCCATGAACCTCCCCGTCCTACTCTTCTCCTAACCATAGGATTAACCCTAGGATCACAGATCTGACAGCACAACTCAAACTTCACTCTTTTTTCTTGCACTAACTGAATATTCATTTATCCCTTCCTAGTTATTGTGTCTTCCATTTGTGGTTTAATTTTTTAATATTGTAGTTGGTGTATCTGACATACCTGTATGGTTGCATCATGAAAGAATTTCAGTATATCTGTATATTGCACTTACAGGTATGTGTGTGACAATAAACTTGTATTGAACAGTGAGTAACTGGAATGCACTGCCAGAGAGAATGGTGGAAGCAGAATTGTAAACAGCATTTCAGAGGTGTTCAGGAAAGCTTTTTAATCACCTCGGCATTGAACAGGCCAAATGCTGGTCTGCATAAATCTGGGGTGGCCAAACATTTTTGATTGTGGGCCACATACAGAAAAATATTAAGCCTGTCAGGTTTCTACCAGTTACACTACAAGAAAAATAGCGTTTTTTGACCAGAAAACCCCTGTTCCATTGAAAATTCATGTTCTGTTAAATTAACTATATGACACTACTGAGCAGTTTGACAGTTGACATCACAGTAGTTTATTGATGTGCTCACATATTTCTGTATCTGCTGCTCTTTAAAACTCCAAAAAGCAGTGCAAAATAAAAAGCTGGGTACAAAATAAGGACAGGAGAAAAGATCAATAAAGGGTCAAAGCAGTCTCCAACATTCCTCCACAACTCTCAGTGAATACAGTTCCTGGCTCAAGTGTCCACTTTAATGATTTTGATGCAATGTGTAAATCTGTAGATACACTATTAAAGTTAACAGATTCCTTTCAAATCAAACAAACTCACTTCCCTTGACTTGTATGAAAAAAGTATTCATTTTCCCACTTTGCTATTTTCTGTCTTTTCAGTTCTACTATGTTTGACCAACAGAGGTAAATGTTTTTTTTTAACTGAAGTAAACATTTTCATCAATGAGTAACATTTAAATGGTTGGTGTAGGAGTTGTTCAAAATGTCAGCGACATCTCGTGTTGAAACTAAGAAATGCAATGTACATGCAGTGCAACTTATTGTTAGAACAGGTGACTTAAAAATGGATAATGGGCTGCAATTGGCCTGGGGCTGTAGTTTGGCCACCCCTGGCATAGATGGAGTGCTGCTAGCTTCATCTAAGTAATTGGGATATTTATTCCATGCATGTTTGATTAGTAAATGATAACATGAATAGTAGAATACGCCGTTGAATATGTGCATTTGTTACAAATATTTGTACTGAGTATGCTTATGCATTTTAATTTCATTTTATCTTTCTGAATTTCTTAATTCTTGGAATATAAAATGGTGACATTTAAACAAAAAAACTTGTAAAAAGCATTTCCTGATAAAATTAGTAAATGTGGCTCAAATGGAGTTGGCTTAGCAAGACCTGTCAGCAATCTCTACCCAACAAGTTCAGTTTAGTCAAAATTATTACATTAAGAAACAAGGGATGCCACAGTGGATAGATTTTCAGATTATTTGGGTTGATTAATTAAGATGATGTGAAAATTTTTGGACCCCGCCCTCCCCCAGAAGGATTGAGTAGCATAGGGGTAGTCCAACATCAATTCACCAGGTTAATTCCTAGTATGAAAGGGTAGACAATTTGGGTCTGTATTGGTTGAAGTTTAGAAGAATAGGTGACCTTATTCAAATATATAAGATCATAAGGTGGCTTGACAGGGTAGATGTTTAGATAGTTTCACTAATGGGAAATTAACAAACAATAAGTGACATGGTTAAATGATAAGGGATTGACCATGAAAAAAAATGAAGTCTATAGAAATGTCTTCTCTGAGTATTGAATCTCTGGAATTCTCTCCTCAGAAGGGAGGCCAGATCATTAGAAATATTCAAGGTAGAGATAGGTGGTTGATAAAAATGATTATAATATGAATGTTTCCATTATGATGCTGCCACTAAACACTGAATTTCATGATTTGTTCACAAAATAAATTCTGATTCTGATAATATTTGAAAACTTTAAGGGTGATAGGGAACTGGCACAGAACTGGGTTTAAATCAACCATGATGATATTGAATATCTGGTGGCCTCCTCTTACACCTATTCTGTGTGTTCTTGTCAATAACTATAATAAGGATGAAATTAATATTCATTATCCATTTGATATCAGGTGACCTTCCATTTCCCTTTCATTTTGCACGTTTTTCCCCAAAGACTATTCTTTCAGCATCCGATGAGGAAAAGAGTTCCAACAACATTAATACTTCAGAAAATATTTCACCTCATCTATCTTATGTGGGTGCTTCCTTTAAATAATAATAATCTATGGTTCTAGATTCTCCCAGAAGAGAAAAATTCCTCTTCACATCTATCCAGTCCTGTCAATATCTCAGGGTCTTTGATGTTTCAATCAAGTACCCCTTCACTCTCTTGAACTCCAAAAGATTGTTAAGTTTGGAAAACCTGTAAAGTTTTAACAGGTCATTTCCTGTTATCTCTATTACTAAGGCATTTGAAGGCGTGCATTATTAAATCTTTCTGAAACCAGTACAATTATTATTATCAAAGAAGGTACCAGTCTAGAATACAAGATATTCTATTAATAAATTCCTCCTCATTAGCTGGACTGAGCAGTTAAGTGATTTATTTAGCATTGAAATCTACAACTGATATGTAATTTTTAGCATTGATTCAAATTTATTTAAAGCATTTTGAGCATTTTAATCTTTAACAACATAAGGGCACGCAGGAATGGATGTGTCACAAGAGACCTCCTCAACCTTCGACTCGCATTGATGGATTGCTTGAATTCCAGTCCAGACCCATCAAGAGGCACAGTGAACATGATCTTAAAAGGTTAAGAACTGCAGGGAATATCATCAACAATGTACATCAGTCATACAAAAGTATTGACTTTGGCAACCAAAAAGACTTGACTGCCCTTGTAAATTTGTCTCCATTCTTTATCTGGTATATGATAGCAACCAAGCCACTGACGTGAATTATTGGGGCCACCATAATCCTAATCCCATTCTTGATATTTATTACATCTTTATAGACCTTGCCTCCAGCAAGCTTCCTACTGGAGTGAGTCGAATTAATTTACAGTGAAATGGAAAATTATTCAACTTTTGTTACTTCCACTTCAGAACTGAGGTCACACCCATTTTGGCCTTCAAACTGCTGTACTGTCAGCACTTGCATATATAGATAATTGCAGGTTAAGGTTCCAAGATGTCGTCTTGTTCACTGACATGTATTAAAAAATGGGACTTGTAATGAACTGCAAAACAAAGGTCCTTTACCAAGCTGCTCCCACTGCACTTCAGACTGAGTGTTGAGGTCATTGATGTCTCAGAAAATCACTTTCCATATCTCAGAAGCCAGCTTTCAGCAAGGGAGGGTATTGATGTTGGTATTTACCACTCCCTCCATTACATCAACATGACCTTGAATCACCTGACGATAAGTGTTAGACTCGTATGGAAATTGACTGCTTTCTACTGGAGAGCAGGGAATTATGTTCTTCTCTTCCCCGCATGCAATAACCCCATACGTTTACTCTGAGAAATAGACTACCTACACCAAACACCAAAAAGCACTGGACAGGTACATCAACACAGCAACTGCAAAGTCATCTCAATCCACTGCCGGTGAAAGGTTTGCGATTCCTTTATTGTCATGCAATAGAATAGAACAGGTGATAGTACACAAAATTGCCTTCTGCCTGTCACAAGGCAGACAAAGAGTCGCCATTAGCGTCACCTCAAATACGAGAGAAAAAGAAGCCAAAGAGCATCTCTTCAGAATCACCAAGTGTCTGTGGGTTCATGTCCAGCACACCCGCAGCCTGTGCAGCAGCACAGACTCCTGTTTGATCCATCGGCAACCCAAGCTCCAGGTCCAAATCTCTGACGTGGACGGGAAGCCTTCAGCGCCCAAGGCCCTTTGGGAGCCCTTTTTTGAACCCAGCATCCTCTCAAATTCTGGCTCCAATACCTGGTTCCCATGAACTAGTTTCTAGCAGCTCATGCCACATTTACTGTATATAGTGAGTCTTGTGCTGAGGGTGCATATAAAATGCCTGTCATTAATCAAAAATTATGCTACCATAAATGAATTAATTTGCATTTCTCCAGCCCTTTAAAACTGAGAAAATCCCAATGTACTTTAGGATTATAAAAGTACCTTTGTAATGATATAACATGGGGAAAGAGGCAGTCCATACTCATGAAGATCCAGTAGATACAAATGACAATTATCAGAATAATCTGTTCTGGAGATTTTGGCTTTCAGATAAATAATAACTGAGGCATGAGAAGTCTCCATTTTATTGAAATAATACCACCTTTGGGACTTTTCATACTCATGTGAGAAGTTAGAAGAGATCCAAGTTTTATCCAAAGAACAAAATGACATTACCTATCAAATTGATATGGTGCAGGATCTTCAGCTGGACATATTTTATTTTTATTTCCTTTTCATATTAACAATCTCAACCACATTTCAGTCCTTATCCCTGTAAAACCTTAGCCCTGTATACCTCCTTCATGTCCTACTGCAATACAATGGTTCCCTCAGAACAAGCTTTGCAAGAATCTCCCGATTTTTTGGGTACTTTTCCTTGGTTTTGTTGCAAAATTTTATCTCTAACAGCCAATTTCGGAGTTGAGGAATGAGTTGCGGACTAAAATTTGGCCAAGGTTAATTTTTTTGAAAATAAAATGGTGGCATACAAGTTTGTAACGGGCACTTCAGCTCCTAGTGCTCTTTCGTGGGTTGTAACAATTGAATGACAAACTTGAACTATTGTAACATTTCACTTCTTTTAAAAAGATGATAAGCATTTTCTATGACTATCATGCATTCATTTGGCTTTTGACTGATAACAGGATGCTTAGAAACTTATTTAGATGCATTTGGTTACTCTTTGATTATAGAAATCATATTAACTGGTTAAAAAATCCCCACGTTAACAAGTTATTGTGTCTGATTGCAGGAGGTATGTTGGAAAACAAGCAAAATTGTTTTGATGATTTTCAACATGCTGCTGAATTTCTCACCAAGGAAGGCTACACTACTTCAAAGAAATTGACCATCAATGGAGGATCTAATGGTGGCCTTTTAGTGGGTAAGTAAAGTTATTTGTTAGTGTGTGGATTTTAGTTCACAGTTGCCTTCTTCCCCAGTAATTTTCATGACTCGAGAGTCTAAAAATCCATCTTAAGAATATTTTGCTCTTGTGCAGAGAACCCAAAAGAGCAGAAATTGTTCCTCATCTCCATTTCAATGGCTAATCCCTTTTCTGAAATTATGCATAATAATTTTTGCTTGCTATTGTCGCAAGGAGAAACAATTTCCCGGCATCTGCCTCTCTGAATCTGTATTTCAATAAAATCATATTGCTCTTCCAAATCTAATGTAAATAACCAACCAGCTCAATGACAAAAAAAGCCTGATAGTAAATAAACCAGTAATCTTCAAACTGCTTCCCATGGAAGGATATACTTAAATAGAGACCAAAATGCATGCAGATGTGGTTTTAGCAAAGGTCTCTGAGGGGCAGCAAGATATCTTTACTTCTCTATTTCATTCCCTTGCAATTCACCCTTTTTGATTTATAATTACTTCGCAATATCTGCATGTTAATTTGGCATTCTGAAAATCTCTTTTTAAACAACATTCTGCTTTTTGACTCCTACCAAGTCATCTTGCATTTCCTCACATACTCCCACTTGCAATTTTTTTGCCCATTCATTCAACCTGTTTATATCCCTTTGAAGAATCTCATGGCCAGATTGTAAATGATTGATGTCAATCAGCTATTCACATGTACAATTTTTAAAAATATTTTTGATTTTCCAAGACTCTCACGAATCCAAAACAACAATACAATCTTTCTCAACAAATATAATATTCAATATCCTTTTTTACCCCCTGCTCATCCCTCTCCCTTCCCTCCCATACCTAATACCACAAAGATAACATTTTGAAAATTAAACAAACATAAAGAACCAAAAATCTTTAGAGTCACAGACCTTTAAAGGAACCAAATATAAACCCAAAGTAACATAAAGTAAAATGAAAAAGATACGAAACAAGAGCAAGTCATCTGCGCCACAACCCACTTCATTTAACTCAATCGTTCCACTATTAGTACAGATTTTTATCTTTCTTCTATTTATAAAGGGTATAACTATATCTGCATACCTATATGCTGTGGATAAGGCTGACATACCCTAACAAATGTGTCATATTTTCTCCTTAAATTGTATGTGATTTTCTCCATGGGAATACAACTCTGCATCTTTGAGTTTCATAGTGTAATGTTTAGTTGGGAGTTGGATTTCCACGTGACCACTAGACATCTCCTGGCTACTGCCGAGAGAACCGTCACTAACTGAATTTGGTACCTGGACAGTTTAAAACTCATGTCCATAATGTTTCCCAGAAGGTACAATTCCAGATCCTGTGGAAAATCTACCTTTGTAATTTTTTTCAGAATGTCCCCCAGGTCCTCCCAGAAGGATCTCACCCTTGTACACAGCCAGGTTAAATGGATAAACATTCCAATCTCCATACCGGACCTAAAGCACATTTCTAAAATTTCTGGTTTGGATCTATGTAATTTTTGAGGTGTGAGGTACAGTTGATGCAAGAAATTATATTGCACCGACCTGTACCTGGCATTAATGATTGCTGACATACTGACCAACACAGGTGTGACCAGCACCCCTCGTGGATTATTGTGCCCAAGTTCGACTCCCACCTTTCTCTTGCCTTGTGTAAGCCTGTCTTTGGGCCCTCACTTTGGAATAGGAGTTACATCATAGCCATAAACTTGTGTGTATTGCCCTTTTCAATTAGAACTCCATGTCACTACACACAGGTGGGGGCCGTTGATGGTACCAAATGATCCCTTAAGAAAGATCTTAACTGAAGGTAGCAGAAGAAAGTTTATTCGACAAATCATACTTATTCCTCAGCTGTTCAAATGACATGAGTTGTCCTTGTTCATAACAATCCTCGATACACCTGATCCTCTTCCGGCACCAGGTGTCCAGGATCTTATATCCAGAGTCATAGGTATTAATTTGTTCTGGGACAAGGGCGTTTTAGGAAATAACTCCACCTTCAGACCAATACATTGATTTATTTTTTTGCCATGTCTAATTTACATGTTTTAATGTGGGGTTATCTGTTTCCTTTGACATCAATTTAGTGTCCCACTTGCATATTAACTCTCCTGCTATCTCCTACCATGTGTAGTCCAATTTATGCCCAAGAGGGGATACCACCTCCCTCATAGAAAAGCAATAAGCCTCAACTGGGCCACTCAGTGGTATCTTTTGAAATCTAGTAATTTCAGACCTCACAGTTTGTAACTCCGTCAAATTTTCCATGGTGGGGGGTGGGGGCATGGTCAGGCGAAGGGCTTAGACAGACGTGTTTTGATTGCACTCTCTGTGAAGAGTATCAAAAAAAACAGTTAAAATCTTAAAATTAAGAATTCCTTCACTAAAAAGTGGACAAAATAAGTACTAAGAAACCAAGGCAGCCGAGAACAAAAATCTAGGAAGTTTTTACTTAGCCAGGAACGAAAGCCTGAAAGGGAGCAGCATAAGAGTGGCCTCAGGACCGGTGAACCCTGACAGAGCTGGGGAGTCAGGACAAGAAGTAAATATTATCCTGGAAAAAATGGAAGACTTGAGCAATCGATTTGCAGGAGTCAAAAAGGTAATGAGAGACATGACTGAAAGGAAGACTGAAATTTAAAAAATTGTTGAAGACTTAATGGAAAGAATGAACCAAGCAGATGTGGACTTGGTAAAAAACAAAAGATGAGTTAAAAGCTTTGAAAAAGATGCAAAGAAATGGGAATTGGACAGACACATGGAGAAATTTAGCAAACAAAATAATGTTTGAATTATCGGACTGAAAGAAGGAGTCGAGGGAAGAGATCGGGTGAACTTCTTTGAAACATGGATCCCAAGAGTACTGAAAGAAGACAAATTCAGAGAAAAATTTCAGATTGAAAGGGCTCACCAGACCCTGAGACTTAGGAAAGCCAGCAATCAGCGAGCACAACTGGTCCTGGTAAGACTTGCTGGGAACAGGAGACAATTCTGGGAGCAGCATATGAATAGTCTAAGCAAAATAATGGTCCGCTCGAGATTGACCATGAAAAAGTGCTATTTTTTCAAGATCTTAGTCCTGCTTTGATTAAGCAAAGGAAGGAGTTTGATGATGTAAAAAGACAATTGCATTCCAAAAACTTGAAATATTCAACGATACACCCCGCAACTCTGAGGGTTGAAGTAGAAGAAGGTAATCGACGATTTTTCAAGACTAAAAAGGAGGTGCAAGATTTCCTGTGAGGTTTACGAAAAAAATAAGGTTGCCAAAGAAGACTGTTTACAATGGGACTAAGTAAATGTTTTTTTAAAAACCATCTTGTAATTATTGCTGAAAAGTCAATTTTATTGAAATGTTCACGGAGAGCTCAGAAAAGAATGAAAACTTAGGAAAAGTAGTAGCAGGGTGGAGGCTCCAGTCTAAGAGGGAGAATGGTGCCTGGAGAAGAGTATTGGCATGCACACATACATATATATAAAAAATGGCACTAAAGGGGGGGGGGGGTTCTTCTTCCTTGAAGGATTTTGCAGGGTTTTTTTGTGGGCTTTTGGGGTTTCCTGTTTAAGTCACCATCAGGGCAGGGACATTAAAGGGGAAACATCACTATTAGTGAAACAATCGAAAAGGTTTTATTGTTAAACAATATTTGTTTTTAAAAATCAATATGGATAAAATGCTAAAATTTATTAGTCTTAATGTTAATGGGATAAACAGGGTGGTGAAAAAGATAATGTCTTGGTACACCTAAAAAAAATTAAAGGCAGATATAGTCTTTCTACAAGAAATGCATCTTACTAAATCGGAACATGCTAAATTAAAAAGAGCATGGGTGAGACAAGTAATATCATCTTCATTTGGCTCAAAACCAAGAGGAGTAGTGATTTTAATTAATAAGATTATGCCAATAATAATAATAGAAGAGACACTGACTGACCAAGTGAGGAGATTTATAAAATTTTAAAATTTATGTTGAATTCTGGACTTTTAAGAATATCTAAGCACCAACTTATGACGATGCAGCCTTTATTGAAGGATATCTTTGTAAAAACAGCAAAGGGAAGACAAAATATACTGATCAAAAGAGATTTCAATTTCTGTCTATATCGAAACTAGATAAATCCGCCAGAACAGTAACAAGGACAAAAACTGCAAAATCAACCCTATCGTTTATGAAGAATTTAAATTTGATTGATATATGGAGGCAGCTTAACCCCGTAGAAAGAGACTATTCATTCTACTGAAAGGTACATTATTCACATACAAAGATTGATTTGTTTTTAATGTCTTCCCAGTTAAAAATTAGAGTGGTATAAATGGAGTATTTGGTGAGACTTTTATCAGATCATTTGCCATTAACTTTAACTATGACGATAATGAAAAACCATCTATAGATGATGTCTCAATGCTACTCTGTTGAAAAGGAAAGACAGAACTATTTTACTTGAGGACAAATTATTTCTTATACAAAAATTCTTCAGAGAAAACATGCTGCAGAGTTGGATGCTTTAGATGAAGATGTAACGAGACTGGAAAAAGAATATCAAAGAACAGGGTTACAAGAAAAATATAGATTATTAGAGAATAAAAAATTGAGAGTTAACACATTACAAACATAGAATGGAAAAATTATATTAAAAACTAAACAATAATATGAATTAGGAATGCGACATTATATTTTGTATTGTATATAGACATATTTTAAAGGAGATCATTTGTGGTAGTTTTTTTTCGTGTAGGCCATATACAAACACTTCAAAACAAACCTCATTTATAATGCTAGAGCTCTGCTCAAGCCAGACAGTCCCAGGTTCCATGTGCCTTTGCAAAAACTTTGAAAGATGCCTATAAGGTGTTCACAAGAAGGTGTTAATTGGACATGTTGTGGACTAATGGAATATTGTTTTGGAAAGCAACAGATGAACAAACTCAGAAGATCAGGTCCGGAGCTGCAGTCTGTCTGAGTGCAGTTGGCTGTTCTAAGAAGTCATATGGTTTTTTTCTGAGAGAGAGAGAGAGAGAGAACATTCAGTTCTATAGTTCAGCAGCAGCAGCTGGGACTGGAACAGGACAAGCTGGCAAAGATGTGGAAAACCCCATTTTGAAAATGGGTTTTGAGTTCTTAGTTCAGCCTGGTCAAAGCCCTTGTGATCCAAACAAGAGGAGAGGACTGGCTGCATAACGTTTCACTTGAAATAAGTGAAACAGAAAAGAAACTCTGTAGTGACCTGAAAGAAGAGGTTATCATCTGGAAAACCCTGATGGGGCAAGTTTCTTCAGCAAGACACTGAAGTGGCTGATCAAAAGGGATCAGTTGTGGGTGTCCAATGAGCAACAAATCTCTCTCTGAAAACCGACAAGAACCTTCCTGAGCAGCAACCATTTACCTTTCAAGCACCAAAGCCTGGTGAAATTCATAAATGTTAAATTTTGTGCACAGTATAATAATTGTCTGATACCAGTGAACTTGGAAGTGAGAAATGAGATTTGGGTGAATCAAATAAATTTTTTTGAACCTGTATACACATTACATACACGTGCGCTTAGAATTAAAAGGGGGTTAATAGTAAAAAGTTAAAGTTTGATCCTGTTTTCATGTTTAAAGATAATTAAAAGCAACTTTTGTGAAAGTAACCATTTGTCTTGGTGAATTTCTATTGCTGCTGGGTTTGGGATCCTCTGGGCTCATAACAGGAGAACGGGCTTTTGTTCCCTCAAATTATTTAAACGTCTCTTTCCTTAGCCTACAAACCCTCACCCTGCTGTCCTGCCTAACTTGAAATCCTGTCCCCAACCATACTAGTTTAAACCCCCATTTTGTTATTTGTTCCATAAGTGATGGAAAATGAACTGAAGGATCAGCACTTTGAAGTTTAATTTGAGGAAATTCAAACTTTGTTCCCTCCATACCTTGAGTAAACTGGGGCTGTTCACCATTATATAAAAATCCAACTCCCTCCAATTCTTCATACATTATTTCTTCCTCTTCCTCTTCCTCCTCTTCATTTTTATTCTTCTTCTTTTTCTTCTTCCTCTTCTTCATTTGATGATGGAATTGGTTTTGATTGTTTGCGAGCCATTTGCTTAGTCCTGATCTGACTAGCAATGCTAGCAGACCCAGGCTTGGCTGGCTCAATGACATCAATTCAGTTGTGCACATGCACAAGCTTGTGCATGAACATTTGTTCTTGCGATGTTTGCAGTTCTGAACTTCAGCGCCATCTTCCCCAGCTCCCCAGAGAAGCGGCGCTGGAGTTACATTAATTTTTTCCATTGCACTTCGAGTCAATCTCAGAGGGAGAGGAGCTCGTTCCAAAGCTCTGTTAATAAGTAGCCCCCATTCCTTCAGACGTACTAATCTCTTTAATAGTTGTTTTCTTTGAAGTTTGAGTTTTTGATTTCTTGGTAGCCATTGTAGTTAATTTCAGAACAAGTCTGAATATTGTAATTTTTTTAAAAGATTTTTTAATTCAGATTTTAATTGATTCTGCTGGGAGAGACATTTCCATGGCTCCAACCTACACCATCATGCCATGCCCCCCTCTATCTCTCTCCTGTATGTTTCTTCATTGCCGTTTGTGATTCTGCCAACTGTGGTGTCATCAGTAAACTTGTAGATAGCACTGGGATTGTGCCTGGCCACACAGCATGAATGTATAATGAACGGAACAGTGGACTAAGCACGTGTGCATAGGGTGTGCCTATGTTGATAATCATTGAGGAAGAGACATTGCTTCCAATTCGTACTGGTCTTCCGATGAGAAAATCAAGGATTCAGTTGCAGAGTAGAATATAGAGGCCCAGAGTTTGCAACTTCTTGACCAGCACTGAGGGAATAAATGGTAGTGAAGGCTGAGCTGTAGTTGATGAAGAGCAACTGTATGTATAATTTGCTGTTTTCGAGGTGTTCGAGAGTTGAATGGAGAGTCCGTGATATTGCATCTGCTGTGGAGCAATTGTGTTGATAGGTGATTGCAATGGCCAGCTTCTCAAAGCATTTTATCACAGTAGGAGTTAATGCTTTCGGGCCAATGGTCATTGAGACAGCTTACACTATTCTTTTTAGGCTCTGGGATGATTGATGCCCTTTTGATACTTATTCAATAAAGATTCATGCATCTCTACCTTGAATACTCAAGGACTCTGCTTACTCAGTCATTTGAAAAAGAGTTCCAAAGTTAGTTGTATGTCTTCTATTTTAAATGGAAAAAAATGGTTGCAGAAGGGCAAAACTGAAGACCAGACAATGGTGTTCTCCTTCTTACGTGTTGAATTAATGTATTAAAGTTTCAGAAGCGAGAAAAAAAAATGGACACTGATAAATCATATCTTTGTATAATGCCTAAATGTATTTTAAGAAATCCCGCTTCCTAGTTTGTTTTGGTCAGTAACATGTTTTATCCTTGAAGAATGTCAAGTAGAAAATTTAATGTGGGCTCAGTGCATTATTGGAAATTAAACATACAATGTTGGAAACACTGGCACTTAATCATGCACTTAAAAATGTACACACAGATTAGCAGAAAAACAAAGGGTTAAGTTAGTCATGAAGGGAAAGAAATAGTCTCTCTCCCTCTCTCTCTTTAAGGTGGGAGTTTGGGCAAGGGAGTATAAAGTGAACACTTCAGAATTTTTTGCATTTTGACTGAGATTTCACTGCTCACTGTAGTCGAGAATTCCAAATAGTCTTCACCCTCTTATTGAAAGCATTTTAGTCCAGAATGGCTAACCCTCTATGTAGCCATAGGGAGTTCTAATTTGGACTTTGTCGCAGTACACAAGAAGTGCAAGAAAATTGTTGCTTCACCTGGAAATATATTTTCTCAAGGGAAGAAAAAAACAAAAGCTGCTGGAGGTACTCAGAAGGTCAGACAGCATCTGGTTGAAGGAAAGGTAGGATGAATGTCCTGCGTCAGGACATTTTGTGTCCCTGGATAGTTGGAAGAAGGACAAAAATGTACTCCAGCATCTGCATGGAAGGTGTCACAAGACAGGGAGCCCTCTATGCCGTAGTCTATGGAAGATGAAACCAATTTGAAGACCCAACACATTTTGAAGTAACCAGAGAAATGATTTTGCAAAATACAGAACATTTCAATATTTCATTTCTACACAGTTGTTAGTTATAGTGACACAAAACAGTATCCTTCATGGTGCTTACTCGTGCAGTATTTTTTGAAAGTTGCACAGTATTTTTATAATTTTTCCAACACACCCAGGAAGTTTAAAGTTGATGCAGCAAATGAGGACGAGGTGTCTTTGAACAGATTATAGGACAAGAGGCTCTAGTGAGTAGGGAAGCAAGGCCCCAAGCCTGGGAACCAGGGCCCCAGTGAATAGAAAGTGAGCACAGGAAACAAGAAGCTAGTTGAAATAAGGTTCATTTCATCAGGATTTCTGAACATGTGGAAAAGGGATTATTGGCACTTTACAGGCCTACATTGTAGACAGGACTGAAAAGTTCACTAGCATGGTTCCTGAGATTAATGGATTGATATAAGAAAAACATTAATAAGAGTTGGATAAATGTTCAATGGAGTATCTAAGGGTAAAAAAAGTGATTGGTTGAATGATTACTTAGAGCACGTTTCCCTCGTCGGTGTATCTCAAACCATCGAACCATGTGGAATAATTTCAGACATTTAAGATGGAGTGGAGGAGTTTCTGCTCTGAGGCCTGTAAGCTTCTGAAATTCTATACACTTAAGTCATTGAATATATTGAAGATTCAAGTAAGTAGTAGATAGACATGAAAACTATGAGGGATTCAAGAGTTACAGAAAGGGGTGAGAAAATGGAGTTGAGGCTAATATTTCAATAGTCGTTATTTTAATGATTGGTTGGAACAGGGTTGAGGACAGATGGATCTGTTACACCAATTTCTTATGTTCACATGATAAATCTTGTAAAGTGGCTAGGAACAAATTGCTACATTAAATGTTCTTTAAAGTGTTGTAGACGCTAACTTGCATTTAATTAGCATTTATTTATATTTGTCTGTACCTTTTTTAGATCAACTTCTCCAAGTTAGTTTTTCCTTTCTGATGCTTTATAGTCTCAGTTAATTGTTGCCTTTCTCATGCTGCTTTATGCTTTTTTGAAAACAGCAGCTTGTGTGAACCAGCGACCCGACCTCTTTGGCTGCGCCGTTGCGCAGGTGGGAGTCATGGATATGCTCAAATTTCATAAGTTTACAATTGGGCATGCCTGGACTACTGACTTTGGCTGTTCAGAATGTAAGGAGCAGTTTGAATACCTAATCAAGTAAGTTGTCCGTGGAATCTTTCTAAAGTACGCTTAAATTCCAGGAACTCTAATATGCAAGCCTTTTGGGCCAAGAATCAAGTCCACTCACTGGCCCAGGCTAATTACCTATCACCTCAGCAACCAGAACTCGACCATTAATCTTGGGTTTACAGAATTTAAAAGGGAAATTAGCCATGCTGCTTATCTCCAACACTTTTTCTTGCCATTATAAAACAAGCTCATCTCTTTCAGCAGACAAATAATGACGGATAGCTACATGGAGATCACTACAGAATTAGAATCCACAATGAAGTGAATAAAAGCATATAGAGCCAACTTCTTTTTACCTCTTTCAGTCATAGAAAGTAAATCACTAAGAATGAAGCGATTCACAAGTCTTACAAGTCACAATGTAAACTGGAAGTTAACAAAAATAATTTGAATACTCAATACATTTTTAGATACACAGGAAAAGGAGGTAAGAAACTGCTTCCTGCATGATGCTTACTCACTCAGATCTTAACTATTTCTACGTTTTACCTGTTTAGATTTAATTAAACTGATACCTCCAGATGAGTTCTGCCTGCCCTACATCTGAATCTGTCAAGCCACATGTTAATCTGCATAATTGCTTAGCAGGATCAAAATAATGCACAAAGTGAAAAAATATGACATACAAGTGACAGGGAGAAAGGCACAGAACATTTGCTCCATGTATCACACTCGTCCAACAAAAGTTTGGTATGCAACAGTCATTTCAATAGAACTTGTTCATCAGGACTTGATGAATTCAGTCTAAGGAGTACAAGCTTGGATAGTTGATGCTTGCAGCATTTTTTCAGAACCAGTAGAAACTATGCTTTGGATTCAGCTGAAATTGATCTTCCATAATAATTGTTATGGCCACATTTTTGCCAACTTTCAGCAATTGCTTTTAAGTTTGGTATAATAGACAGGTCTTGGGTCTCCATAGATGACATGTACATTATAACAGACCTAACAAATGATCACATTTTGCAAACCTGAGTCTTAATGGGGTTGTGTGGTCTCCCAGTTGTGAAATAAATAACCTATCACCTTCCCCCCACTCCCTCCCCACAACTCACACTCTCCAGGTCTCTACATCTACTGGTGCCTAACCTTTTATCCAGAATTCCAAAAACAGGCAACCTCCAAAATCAGGCATTTTTTTCTATAGATGACATCTGCTCATGAAAGATGGAGTTTGGCACCAAACATGATCTGACGCAACCCTACCTCAACTCCCACGTATCCCATCACGTTCTGCTACTTTTTAAGAGCCTCTGAATCGCCTATACTGATGCCCATCCAGTATTGCGGTCCATTCAGTCCCCCCCCGGCAGCTCAATGGCCATCGTCGCTACCCATAATCCCCCACACAGCTGAAACCATTGTACCAGTGCCAATGCAGGGGAACCAAGAAAGGGGCCATTCTCCTGGCACTGGTACAGCGGGGGGGCGAGGAGAGCAGTGCAACTTGGTCGGGCGAGGGGGAGAGACAGCGGTGCGACTCAGTCGGGCGAGAGGAGGGGGAGAGACGGTAGCACAACTTGGGAGGGGGTGGGGGGGTGAAGATGGCAGAGTGACTCGGGAGGGGGTTGGAATTTGGCAGCATGACTTGGAGGGGGTGGAGATAGCAGTGCGACTCTGAAGGGGTTGGGGCGGGCTTAAAGGGACAGAAATCAAAATGATTCCAAACTCCGAAAGATTCCGAACAGCAGGTGTCCAGTCCTGACAATTCCAGATAAAAAGTTAAGCATCTGTCGTTAGTTGCTCATTAATGATGGATTTCCAGAGTATTGTAAAAGTAAATCTTAAAGTTAGCAACCGTGTTGGTCATGTTTTAGCAATCATGAAATGACATAATATTTTGACATTAATAATTATGCTATTATTCTATTAATCAGGATATTAAATTTTGGGAATAAAGCTAATTTTAACATGAAAACTGAACTTTCAAATGCTTCAGCTTGGTTTATTAGGTGGGTTTGGATCAGTTTTAAAACTAAGAACATAATCCTTGAACCGATCAGTAAGTTATAGATATACAAGCCTGAGTCAGCCTTAGAATTTTGCATTTGTATTATCTGTTATCATATATTTTGGCTTCCAAAAATTTCGACAGTATAAAAAATTAAAATGTTAAGAGTGGCACAGTTAGCGTAGCAGTTAGAGAAAAGTTGTTACAGCACCGGCAACCAGGGTTCGAATCCGGCTCTGGTTTCCTCCCACCCTTCAAAAGCCTACTGGGTTGTAGGTTATAACTGGAGGCACGGGGTCATGCTGTATGTCTAATTTTTTTTAATTAAGTGTAAATATTTGAATAAATAAAGTTGTAGAAAATGAAAACCAAAAGAATTATTATTAATCAATGAATGCCAGGTACGTATATGGTCATTGAAAACCCAAATACTGAGATGGCAACAGGGGAAGCAGGGATCCAGAGGTAGAAGAGCATATGGGAAGCAGAAGCATGAATATCTAAATGAGGTGTCAGCCTGCTGAAATTGTAGATTCCTATACTCGATAATAATGGAGCCCCCTCCACCCACTCCCACATACAATTGGATAAGATAGAAATGCTTGTATCTACCTTCAATTCAAATTGCCAAAGACATCGTCCATCTCTGCATCCAGGTCCCAACCGCATTAAATCAATTCAATTCATTCTTGATTAACAGTATATAAAGCTATCAAAGATTATGGAGAGAAGGCAGGATATAAGGGATTATGCAGTAAGGGAGGGGAGTTAGGCTGAGTGGGAAAATGGATCAGCTCATGATGAAATGGCCTGCTTCTGCTCCTTTTATATCTATCCATCTATATTTATTTATTTCATATACCGTGACTGTGATAGGAATCTAAAATGTAAAAATGAATCCGTTTTACGTTCTAAATACAAAATTTCGGTGAGTTTTAGTGCTTTGCCCATTGGATAATGTCTGCAGAGCTTGCAGGCGCCTCAGATTGAAGAGACTGCCATCCGTGCGGTACCGGATGTAAACAGCGTCTTCATTGTTGGGGTCTTTCATGGCTTGGTTCAGCATCATGCTGAAGAAGATTGAAAAGAGGGTTGGTGCCAGAACACAGCCTTGCTTCACGCCATTGTTAATGGAGAAGGGTTCAGAGAGCTCATTGCTGTATCTGACCCGACCTTGTTGGTTTTCGTGCAATTGGATAATCATGTTGAGGAACTTTGGGGGACATCCGATGCGCTCTAGTATTTGCCAAAGCCCTTTCCTGCTCACAAGAGAAACTTGTCCGTGAACTACTCTTTGCAGACGATGCCGCTTTAGTTGCCCATTCAGAGCCAGCTCTTCAGCGCTTGACGTCCTGCTTTGCGGAAACTGCCAAAATGTTTGGCCTGGAAGTCAGCCTGAAGAAAACTGAGGTCCTCCATCAGCCAGCTCCCCACCATGATTACCAGCCCCCCCACATCTCCATCGGGCACACAAAACTCAAAACGGTCAACCAGTTTACCTATCTCGGCTGCACCATTTCATCAGATGCAAGGATCGACAATGAGATAGACAACAGACTCGCCAAGGCAAATAGCGCCTTTGGAAGACTACACAAAAGAGTCTGGAAAAACAACCAACTGAAAAACCTCACAAAGATAAGCGTATACAGAGCCGTTGTCATACCCACACTCCTGTTCGGCTCTGAATCATGGGTCCTCTACCGGCATCACCTACGGCTCCTAGAACGCTTCCACCAGCGTTGTCTCCGCTCCATCCTCAACATCCATTGGAGCGCTTACATCCCTAACGTCGAAGTACTCGAGATGGCAGAGGTCGACAGCATCGAGTCCACGCTGCTGAAGATCCAGCTGCGCTGGATGGGTCACGTCTCCAGAATGGAGGACCATCGCCTTCCCAAGATCGTGTTATATGGCGAGCTCTCCACTGGCCACCGTGACAGAGGTGCACCAAAGAAAAGGTACAAGGACTGCCTAAAGAAATCTCTTGGTGCCTGCCACATTGACCACCGCCAGTGGGCTGATATCGCCTCAAACCGTGCATCTTGGCGCCTCACAGTTTGGCGGGCAGCAACCTCCTTTGAAGAAGACCGCAGAGCCTACCTCACTGACAAAAGGCAAAGGAGGAAAAACCCAACACCCATCCCCAACCAACCAATTTTCCCCTGCAACCGCTGCAATCGTGTCTGCCTGTCCCGCATCGGACTTGTCAGCCACAAACGAGTCTGCAGCTGACGTGGACTTTTTACCCCCTCCATAAATCTTCGTCCGCGAAGCCAAGCCAAAGAATGTCTGCAGAATAGGCATTCTCCTACCAGATGTTTATGAATTTTTTTTCTTGTTCTGAAATTTTTAACAACTGTGCGCATTCTGTTTAGAAATGTTAATATTAAGCGGTAAAATAATTTGACCACCCTTGAACGTGTGATCATAATAATGGCACTTGAAGCTGGATTCTTTCTTCCATTGAGTAATATTTCTGTGAAGTTATACTAAATTTAGATAAAAGATTTTTAAAAAAAGTATAATATTTATTGAATGATTAAGATTTTGTTTTCTTTTTAGATACTCTCCACTTCACAATATTAAGATGCCGCAAGGTGAAGTTAATCAGTATCCTGCAATGTTGCTGATGACTGCAGATCACGACGATCGCGTTGTTCCTCTCCACTCTATGAAGTTTATAGCTACTCTGCAGCATGTTGTTGGTCAGAGTCCAAATCAGATTAACCCACTGTTCATCTATGTTGATACCAAGGCAGGACACGGTGCTGGAAAACCAACAGCCAAAGTCATTCAGGAGGTTTCCGATATGTATGCTTTCATTGCACAAACATTACAACTGGAATGGATCGATTGAAATAGACATTGTTAACGTTGCAATTAATTGGTCTTGTGAAAAGAATTAAAAACTTGTAGACAAATTTAGGATAGAATTCATTCAAGAAATGAGCTACCAAAACAAAATAGTGTGTGTTATGAAGCTGAATAGAATTTTCAGACCTCAGTAGTGCAATTAGTAATACGAAATAAGTGATATAGTTGAAAGGTTGACACTTAGCATGGTGGTTCTCGTTACACCCTCCTCACCCTCAAGTCAATTAAGAATGGATAATAAATGCTGCTGGCCTTTCCAACAATACTCACATCCAGTGGAGGAACAAGAGCATATTTTGACAAATTAGTGAAACATCATGATTCCAATGGTTATTTATTTTACTAAAGGGAATTCGTCATTGTTATTAGTCAGTTTATTTGTGCTTGTGTTTTTACTTTTATGGCATTTTGACATTATTAGGTATCCCCTCAGATTTTAAATAATTGGTATGGAACAGATCACAGTACAAGGTATCAATGCATAAATAAAACAAAGCAAATAACATCAGTGATTGTTAATTCGAATCATTGTTTTCTGCAGTTCAGAAAAGCAATTGAAACAATGTAGCTGCTTAAAATTAATTTAAAATGGGGTTCTGTTTGAACTTACATGACTTTCATACTTACTTAGACATGATGAGTAAAAATAAACCATTTAGTGTTTAAAATTCTCCTCCAGTATCTTGGATAATATTCCCTACTAATTGAAATTTCCTTTGTAGCTTTACAGAATAGCCTGTTTTGGTGCCTTATGACACTATTTAGTCCCACTCAAAAGCTTGAAAGTTATCACAATGAGCAAAAGTTTGAATCTTAGGCTGATCTTGGAAATTGAATTGTTCTACATCATTTAGGTTTTCTGGGTTCTTGATCAAAGGGAGCCTGATAGAATACACTTTGGTTTTTCCATCACTGCAGTTCTTTTTTCAAAGCTTGCGTGCAATTTTGCAACGAGGATCTGATCATTTCCAATGCATTTAGAAAATCACATGCTGTATCCTAGTGGTAGTAAATGTTGCTAACACAAAGATTTTTTTAAGTGTAAGTAGTGTAAAGAAATAAAGCATGAATTATGAATTATTTTCTTATCTTCTGAGCTACGTGTCACAAAGTCTGAAATCATTCAAACTACAAACTCAATTCCATTTTCAGTTCTATTCAGTCAGTCAGATGTTTACTTTGTGATTCGTTGAATTGGATTTGACTGTTATCTAATTTTACCTCATCATTATTAATGAAAACATAATTAATTACTCATCAAATATTATTTGAAATATGTCACTTTATGTACATGAAAAATAAATTGCAATTTATAACACATTTTTGCTTTCTTTCCGAATTTACTGGTTATAATTATGTGTATTTCCTTTTAGTTTGTATTCTGCATCCTCTACACTCAGGAATAAACTTGCCTTGGTAATGCAGAGAACTGCTGTAACTGCATGTTTTTGGTATCGATTGCTAAGACGGTCATTTTCTCCCCTACCATACTCCAGCCACTTACTTTGGCTGATATAGGTTTTCCACAGGTGTTAGATGATCTGATCTACTGATAACTTGTGCAGGTTTTTATTTGAGTCTGGATATATGTGATTCTAGGTAATAAGAGCACATAGACTAATGGAGATCTCAGTTGAAGTGAACTTTAGCAAATTCTGGCATGAGGAACCAGGTACAATTTTCTGTAAAATGACAGTTCAGGGTTGCTGGTGTCAATTTGATCAGTTGTCAAATGTCAGGTACCAAAATTAATTTCCATACTAATGAATCTGTAAATAATTTATATTTTAATTATGTCGAGTCCACTATGTGGATGCCCATCTGATTTGATTGAAATATTTCTTAATCATTTGCAGTAAGTGCATGTGTTTGCAGCTGCTTTCAAAACTCAGTTGCATTGACAGAGACAGAATGTAACTTTGCATGCAACTCGCATGTTGCAGCTACATGGGTGGTGCAAGTGACCAAGGCTGAATTTGTACTCCGAAATTAATCTTCACACTTTCCTGAAATAGCTACCTTCTACTTCAGTTGTAAATTTTGCCATTTCAAACGAAAACTTAAATCTTCCTTTCCTGGACCATCAATTTTCGGTGATCTTATCATTAGCCATTGTGGATTTTTTTTTAATTAAATTTCAAAATGTTTGGATATTTTCAAAGCGGAAGGCAACCTGTGTAATGTTACTATTTCCAAAAGTTTTGAAAATCATTTAAAGCAGATAAGTAACTTCTAGCTTTAAATCATCATTCTTATCAGGCACAAAATGATGAGAATGAATGTGGGGCCACTAAAGGATATAGGAGGCAGCATGTGCCTGGAGGCTGGCAAGGTCCTAAATGAATACTTTGCTTCAGTATTCACAAGAGAAAAGGACCTGGATCAGGGTAATGTCAGAATAGAACAGGTTTATATGCTGGACAATGTTGAGATTAAGGAAGAGAAGGTGTTGGATCTTCTTAAAAACATTAAGATTGCTAAGTTCCCAGGGCCGGATACGATATGCCCCAGGTTGCTGTGGGAAGTGAGAGAAGAGATAGCTGGGGCAGTGGCTATGATCTTTGAGTCCTCTTTGGCCACAGGGGAAGTGGCATTGTGGTACCCTTTCTTAAAAAAAAGGTAATTGGGAGATTCTTAGGAATGATAGACCCGTGAGTCTTACCTCAGTGATGTGCAAAATATTGGAGAGGATTCTTAAGGATAGGATCTATGAGCATTCAGAGAAGTACAGAAAGTACAGACTACACAGGGATAGTCAACGTGGCTTTGCGAAGGGAAGGTCGTGCATCACAAGCCTATTTGAGTTTATGAGGAGGTAAAAGAAATTGATGAGGTTAGGGCGGTAGATGTGGTCTCTATGGATTTTGGTTAGGCATTTGACAAGATACCTATAAGAGACTTGTTCAGAAAGTCATGAGCTATGGGATCTGTGGAACCTTGGCTGCATGGATAAAAAAAATTTGCTTGCATGTAGAAAACAGAATAGAAGAGAAAGTATTCGGTCTGGAGGTCAGTGACTCGTGGCGTTCCACATGGATCTATTCTGGGACCCCTGCTCTTTGTGCTTTTTATAAATAACCTGGATGAAGAAGCAGAAGGATGGGTCAGTAAATATGTGGATGATAGGAAAGTTGGAGGGGTTGAGGATGGTGATGAAAGTTGTCGTAGGTTACAAAAGGATATAGACGAGAAGCAGAGTTGGGTGGAAAAGTTGCAGATGGAGTTCAATCTGGATAAGTGTGAAGTGATGCAATTTTGGAAGGACAGACCAAAAGGCCGAGTACAGGGTCGTTTAATTAGGAGTGTAGAGGTACCTTGGGATCCAAATCCATACGTCCCTCAAGGTCGCTGCACAGGATAGTTAAGAAGGACTATAGGATGCTGGGCTTCATTAATAGGGGGATTGAATTCAAGATTAGAGAGGTCATGTTGCAACTCATGTTACCACACTTAGAGTATTGTGTTCAGTTCTGATCACCTCATTATAGGAAGAATGTGGATGCTGATTGGCTGAAGATTGCCATATCTGGAACAGTTTGCCACATTAACCAAATTAAAGTTGTCATACTTTCCAGTGGACAAGATGCACTTGGATAATTTTTCAGATTATCAGGTAAATTTCAGTATTGCTACTATTCTGGACAAGGAGCTGAGGAGGTACTATCAATGCTGTCTTCTCAGAATACAGACGCACCATAGATAGTAACCTGTCAGGATACATCACACCTTGGTAAGGGAACTGCTCTACCTGAGATTGCAAGAAATTGCAGTCTTGTAATTGTAGTTTAGTCCAATAAGCAAACCAGATTACCCCCCACTCCCATTCAATATATTCAAAGCTCTTCCAGTGACCTGAGAAAGCAGCCAATGCATTATAAGACCCAGCCCTTTCTCCCCTCCCATCAGGCAGAAGATGCATGGGTTTGAAAATCCACACCACCAAATTCAAGAATTTCTTTCCCACTTATCAAAAAACTAATGAATGGATCTCTGATTAGTGAAATGATGCTGTCCTTGCACTGTTTTAAATGAATGTTTTCTCTATAACAATATACTCTGCACTTATGTTGTGCTCCCTATTGTACTTGAATATTAGTTGACTTACCTGGTTAGCACACGAAAAGCTTTTCACTGTACACATGATCATTCAAATTAAACTCTAAATGCACTGGCAGGGTAAGTAGAAAGCGTAAATATCCTCTAGCAAGCCAACATCCCCAGCATATAGGCTCTTGCTGTAGTCAAGTTTGCACGCCTGACATGACAGTCCCAACCCATCTCTGAGCTTAATCAAAGCAAGGGAAAAAAGGAACTATTCAAGGAACTCCTCAAAATCTCCTTGAAATATTATAATATCCTCACCAATGCATGACCTTTGAGAACAGTGAAAGAGATTCCAATATGGCACCAAAAACCTCATCTTTCTTTCAAGACCATGTGGAACCCTAAAAAAAAAACAATAATATATTAAAGGTCATAAATTTTAACAACAAAAATATAGAGTCATGCATTTTCCCACCACAAGTCCCATGGGTGGCCTGAAAAAGGGCTCGAGCTTGCTACCCAAACACTGACCACGCCTTGTGCTCTGTGGGTTGTATCGGAGGTCAGTGGTACATCAAGGAATACATAAAAAAGTCAGTGGGTGCTAAAGAAATATTGAGCACCATTGGGGCTTGGAGCATTAAACATTGTGTTTAATGGTCAGATGTCAAGAAAGTTACTGGTAGGCTGTAATACATGCTCCCAGTTAATTTTCATTTGAGTGGAACTGTCACTTTCAGAGAACAAATCAATCTGCAAACCCAGAAACTTTTGGAGACCGATTGTGGGTTGACAGGCTGGAGACAGCATGTACTCACATTCACTAATTCTGAAGAGAGAGGAAGGCCCTAGAAACCAGGTGCAGAGACCATGTGACCAACATTAAAGAAACAGTACACTCATCATGGGCCATTTTGAGGAAACACCACTGGAGAAGCATTTCTTTGAAGTAAAACTATGCTGTGTGGTAATGGACAATTTGTCTGATTTCTCCATATCAGAGGGATGTGTGTGCCTCATTGTGGCTAAAGGAAAGGTCTCTTTTGAAGGGGACTTTGTGTACCATACCGTGACAAGAAAAGGAAGATTACATTTTGGCTGACCCGCGAAAGGGATCTGGAAGCTTTATGAAAGCAACTCACTTCGTTTCCACTAGAAAAGGAAAAGGGGAGTTTTGACTGCCACTTGTCTGAAAGGACATTTCTCGTGAACCAACTCAACAAGGATTTTATGAGTTTACAAAAGTCCCACCCACCTCATTCATAAACACTTTTTTGCATCAATTTAAGTGTTTGTGTCAACATTGGATTTCTGAGACTGGATTTCAAACTGACGTTCCAGAATTGGACCTGAACTTTCTTTTTCTTTTGTAATCTTTTTATTAAAACAAAAAAGAAAAATAAATATAGAATAATATACAGAAAGCATGAAAAAGTAATATGCACTGACCTTAAATATAACAATCATGACCTTTCAAATTAATTCAACATGTCCAGATTGAGTAAGGAAATAAAGAGTGAATGCATAAAGCAAAAATAAAAATCTTGCTCTAAAGGAAAAAAAATTAAGAGAGAATTGGGCCTGAACTGTAATGGTTTGGGATATTTTCCACACGCACACAAGTGTAGTTGCGCATAGTTGGGGGTTAAGTTTAGATGAGTTATATATTTGCTAATTTCTATGGCTGCTGTCTGAGTACGTACCCCTTTCGCTTAGTCAATCCAGTACAATGTTCCTGCGGTTATTAAAGCCCTTTGAGTTTGTGTTGCACCCAGGATCTACCTTGACACAGCGGTATCTCCTGTCCCAGCCCGTTGTTTGCCTGGATTCCTCCCTCATTGTTTTGAATTCCGAGTCTCTGAGATTTCCTACTTCTTCCTTGAAGAAGGGCTCAGGCCCGAAAGGCAATATTTGTTTTGTTTCCCACAGACCTGAAAAGACCTGCTGAGTTCCTCCAGAATTTCGGTGGGGTTTTTTTTTGCCTCGGTTACCCCCGCCCACAACCTGCCCCTTCTTGTGGGAAGGCTCTGGTCCAACAACCCACCCCTTTGAGGTCGCACACGGGATGTTGGAAGATGCACTCAGTCTTCTACCCCGCCTCTTCAATTGTGTGCGACCAGGAGGTTTGGAGCTAATCCTTTTCAGTTGCAAGTTATCTCCATCTGAGACCGCGGTAACCCGAGATCCTTATGTGTGACTATTTTTAATATTGAAGCAGCATGGTTCACCTCTTATACTCTATATATAAAGTGATTGATGCCGCTGCTCAATTTGGCTGGGATGGTTTTAACCCCGAGGATTCAATGAGAAATAGATTTTATTGGGCAAAATCCTGTGAACTGAAAATAAAATAACGGCATCAATTTAAAGCACTCTCCGTGACCCGGAGGGGAAGTTTCAGATAAACCCAGCACATAAACTGGATTGAAACAGGATTGGAGTTAAAAATGCTGAAGGAACTTAGCATGCCCCACAGGCGCTAAAGTTTCGGCCTCAAGCACGATTGCTCGGTAATATTTATCTTTATCTCCCGCGGACACTGCGTGACCTGCTGATTCCCTCCAGCATTTTTGCGTCATGATTTGCATTTCCAGTATCACCTCCTCCACGGGCGCCAACACATTGGAGGGAAAATACTTCACCCACCTCTGAGCTGACGGGTGTGGTAGAAGGGGCGGGTTTGAGACCTTTCTCGGGGGAGATCTAAGGAGGTCTTGTCCTCGAATAGTTTGGTCGGTAGGTTTTTTAACCAACTGCCTGCAGGAGAAACAGGTCAGGGAGTATGGAAGAATCGTCCCCAAATTCCCATTCATCCTTCCCACTGTGCCAGAGAAATGCACTTCGATTAGGCTGTGAAAATGTACAGAGAATGTGCGGAGAGAGAGAGAGAATAAACCATCAGATGAATGATTGAAGCTCTCTCTGTCACATAGGGAGCATTAATGGAATTGAAGAATTGAAGGCGGGCATCGTGTGTCTGGAACATCCAAACCCCCCCCCCCCCCCCCCCCACCCACCTACTCTCTCCCTTTCGGCTTTGAACTCGCTTTCCTTTTAAGTGTTTTCCTTTTGCTGCTGTTACTCGCCCTTCCTTCCGTCGGGTGATTATTTTGAAGTGGTGACTTCACCATGGGACAAAAGTTTCACTCCGGCAAAATATTTCAAACGTGATTTTCCCAAAGTTGCCTCCTTCGTTATCGCTGCCGGGCGAAGTATTAAAGGAAAACGAGTGAGCTGGGCGAGCGAGATCAAAGGAGAGGCGGGATGTTGGGTGCGAGTAGTTCGATGGTCACTAGGACCCGCTATAAACCTGATGCTGCCAGAGCCTCTGGCACATGTTACATCCTGAACACTCAGCTCGAACTGGCCGCACCCTGGGACCTGGGCTTCGTTGCTGTCAGAGCTATGATTGTAGGATACGTTTTAAATTATTTCCAATAAAATGAAAGAGCCGAATGAGAATTCTGCCCGTCAGCGGGAAATGGTGGAGGTTTGGTTTCAGTTGAACGGAGCCCGGACGAGCTTGTTCAGCCGGAGTCGCTGCTATTTCTGACCGTGTCTTCAAGCAGCCTCCCCTCTGGCACCGGCCAAATCCGACCGCGATGGAAATGGAGAACACAACTTTCTGGGAGACGTTGCTGTCCGGTCACCGAGCCTGCAGCGGCTGGAAGCCGAGAGTGGAGGGCTCCGTCTACCACTTGGCCAACATCTTCTTTGTTTTGGGTTACATGGGTGGCAGCGGCCTCGTCGGACTTCTCTACATCAACATTTTCCTGTGCTCTGCTTTCCTCTGCACTTCCATCTGGGCGTGGACCGACCTCTGCGCTGCTGATGTCTTCTCCTGGAATTTTGCACTGGTGGCCATCTCCGCCGTCCAGATCTTCCACGTCGGCTACCAGCTCCGCAGTGTCTCCTTCCAGGAAGACTTTCAGAACCTGTACAACGCTATTTTCCAGCCGCTGGGGATCCCCTTGACCGTCTACAAGAAGTTAGTCACCTGTTGCAATGTGGTCTCGTTGGAGAAGGACCACTGCTACGCCATGGAGGGCAAAACTCCAATCGAAAGGCTGTCTCTCCTCTTGTCCGGCAGGTTGGTGACTGGCTGGGTTATTTCGCCTGTTGTTGGAGAAATGGTTAATAGATAACTGTTTGCCAGCCAGAGCTCCGAATGAGAAAAATCAGGGATTTAGGGCGGGGATTTGAAACATTCGTTTCCATGATACAGCAAATGCATTGCAAGTAAATGATCTGATAAACTCCAGAAGGTATCTCCCAACAAGCACTCCGCTATTTGCGGATTGAAAAGGCATTGGCTCCCACTTTCCTCCTCTGACCGCATCACATGTCTCTGGAAAGTGATAGCAAGACACTGCTGTGTTGATATCACAGAAACAGACTATGTAGGTCTGCAAGTCCTCAGTATTTTAGGGAGGATCTCGAGGACAAGAGAGGCCCTTCGGCCCACCTACTCGCAGTGAGTCATCCCATTTACCAACACTGGTCCGAGGGTTCTCTTCCATGGCATTTCAGGCCCATCCCAGGGGTTAAAGAGATTGAAAGCCATCAACTTGATACTCACTTCCCATTATCAAATGTTACCGTAACTTTCACGTAGATGTCAACGATTTGCTCTTGTATTGATGTCTGGAGTGGACACCGAATCTCGCTTTATTTATTGGCAGGATTCGGGTGACGGTGGATGGAGAGCTTTTGCATTACATTTATCCGTATCAGTTTCTGGATTCTCCGGAATGGGATTCACTCAGACCATCGGAGAATGGAATTTTCCAGGTAAAATAAGAACCGTGGCTTTAGCGGGATCGAGGGTGATATTTGGGGGCCAGGGGACCGGGCGCAACCAAGTCTACGCGAGTCTTCTTTTAATGCTGCCCTTGATCTTATTCTTCATACACGCACTTCAGTTCGTAAATATCAACCAAGACTCGCTTTCCCAGCACAATCATTGCGAGCTTTTCTTATGATGAAAAACCGACTAATTTCCGAGTAAATAAAGTAGGGATGCTACCTAAAACTAACATATAGAGAGGGTATTCTGAGAGACTTCAGCTGACAATGCCTTGAGCCACCTCTCACTAATCTGTTGAAACTCTCCGTCGCGGCCCTGGAACGTCCTCCCCTTTATTGAGGATCTTGGAGCAAAGGAGGATGAGGGGAGATTTGATAGAGGTGTATAGGATTATGACACGTTTACACAGGAGAGTGGTTCCATTGACTAATGGTTCAAGGACTGTGAGACGGATTTCATGTTTGGGGAAGAGGTTGAAAGGGAGAAATAATTTTTCATGCAGCGTTTGGAGACAGCCCAGGAACTCACTGGCAACGAGGATGATTGTCGAGGTGAAACAGGAGGCTGCAGATACCGGAATCTGGAGCAAGAAACAATTAGGTGGAGGAAATCAACGAGTCGAGTAGTATCAGTGGGGTGAGGGAATAACTGTCAACGTTTCAGACCGGAATCCTTCAACTGGCTGTGCTTGAGAGTGTGATGAGAGCAGAATGGGAAGGGATGGACAGAGGTCAGGGTGGGATTGGTGATATGAAAATTATATTGAATAGACAAGGGACATACCCATGCAGGGCGATGGATGAGCGAAGAGGTCGACAAGAGTCTGAGAGCCCATCACCTTTTCCTAGCAAACACCAGAGGACATCTGCACAAAGTGAAGGGAGGAAAGTTTAGGGGTGCTTGGACCGCCTTGCCAGGGGTGGCAGTGAAGGCTGGAACGATAGGGGCATTTAAGAGTCTCTTAGACAGGCACATGGATGAAAGTAGAGGATTACGAGGTAGGAAGGGTTTAATTTTTTTTTAGGAATATATTAGTCGCCACAACGACCTGAACTGTGCCGTGATGTTCCATCGAGCCCGAGCGACCGTATGCCCCATGTGTGATACCTGCTCACTTAAAGCTGCAGCACGTTTCAATGAAAGACTTCCAGCTCGAATCCCAAAATCGTATTCAAGAACCATTTTATTGTTTCATGAGACCGAAGCTCATAAAACTTCGGCCCATTTCCTGTATAAAGCAGGAGGAGCTGCTGATCACGGGTTTTTCCTGAATCATCCACATGTTGGAACAGAGCCGCTCTCCAGCTTTGAAGATATCAACTTCAGGATTGTATTTTTTTTTCTTCTGAAGGGAAGTTTTGGCCTTGACGACCTGAAATGCTGGAAACATAACAGCAGGTCAACGTTTCAAAGGCTCTTTGCTCTCCCTTTAATTTATCCCCTGGAAGATGGGGCGAGGGTGCGGGATCATGAAATCAAGCTCCTGGCAGAACAAGCTAGAGGTGAAAGGCTTTGGCAGGTTGGTGGCTCCGCTTTGTTCACGGAGCTAGAGGGGTTTTTTTTTTTTCTCTGAAAAAGAAAACCTGAAACTACTGCTTTAATTCGATTTATTTCCTTGGGGAGGCGAATCGCAAAGAAATGGTGTTGCATTTGCACTGAATCGCGTCACACAGGGAAAGGAGCGGGTATCACACGGGGAAAGCGCAATCAACAAGCCAGAATTGTATAGAATATCAGGCGTCCTTGTAATACAAGACAAAGAAAAATAAAGGGTTATGGGTGTGAAGGTTTCCTTTAATGAGTAGATTTATTTTGAAACTGCCCACACTAACCACCCGAGACTCTCATGTTCATGAAACAAAATTTATCTGTCTGTCTGTTTGTATATATAAACACTCGTCCTCCATAAGTATTGTTTGCCTCTGTGTGTGTGATGTCTGGTTGTATGTCTGCCTGTTTTGCACTGAGGACCGGAGAACACTGTTTCGTCGGGTTGTACTTGTACAATCAGATGTCAATCAACTGAACTTGATATAGGTTAGCACAAGATCGTGGGCCGAAGGCCCTGTCCCGTGCTGTAATGCTCTGTGTTTGCTCCCTTCCCTAGGTGACGCTAACAGCCGAGACTGACTGTCGTTTTGCCGCCTGGAGAAGGAAGAAACTCTACCTACTATTCGCCCAGCACCGCCGCATTTCCAGACTGTTTTCCGTCTTGATTGGAAAAGATATTGCGGACAAACTGCACTCACTGAACGACAAAGTCTGTGTCAGCAGTGGGTTCCGCTACGATATCAGGTTGCCCAGCTTTTATCATTTGGCTGTGCCTATCAGCGAACTCTCCGAGAGAAATTCCAGGCGCCTTAAGTTATGAACTTCTTTCCCCGGACGGACGGTCATCGTGACTCACTCCCGTAGCCCCTTGGTCCGTGCGAGGAGGGAGAATGCAAACGGAAGCCCCTCGCCCCCTGCTCCGATAGGAATTGGGAGCCCAGCGACTGTTGAGTAGAATGTGTGTTTGGCGCTGTTTCCCATCCGCCAATATGTACGCGGGAGTCGGCTTGTGAGGACAGCGTTTCACCTCGCCCCTCCAAACCGTCGGAGGCAAGACAAGCTTCAAAATATCCGGTACCTGAGCGGCTGAGTCTGTATTTGGCTAATAGTTGGGGGCGAAAAACGCACCATTGCAGCCCCGTTTTGTTTGTTGCAAATAATATGCTGAACGTCCCCCGCCCCCACTCTGGCAGCCTCTTGGGCAAAGAGGCGTCGCTCGACCCATTCTCCCGGGATGGTGCTGAGGCCAAGTCGCCTGCTGTGGTGAAGCTTCTCCCCCTGGCACCGATGTTCTCCCTTTAATTTGACCTCTGGAAGACTGGGCGAGGGTGCTCAGAGTTACAGAGCACACTGAAGCCAAGCCCCGGGCCCCTAGCAAAGCAAGCGAGAGAGGAAAGATTGTTGGCACCGCGTTTGATCACGGAGCAAGAGTTCCCGAAAAAGAAAACCTGAAACCACGGCTTCCTGATTTATTTCCATGGGAAGCCGACTCGCAAAGAAGGGGTGTTGCATTGGCCCCGAATCGCGACGCGCAGGGAATGAAGTGGGGAAAGCACTTGTTCAGATGCAATCAACAAGCCGGAGTTGTAACGAATATCGGGTGTCCTAGTAATATTATATATCAATGATACAGGAAGCTTAAAGTGATCGATGTAATTGCCGTTTCTGTCATTAATAAAGAGCTGTTAGATTGCGATGTTGCATCTTTCGCCACCGATGCCAGTACGATTATAAATTCACTCCCTCTTAAAAGGGAACCTTCCTGAAATGATGGGTTTCTCCATCTCCCTCTCTAGAGGCTGGGTCTCTCCATCGGCCATGCTCAGCCAATGCCCGTTCATCTGTCAGAAGCAGGAATTCCCTGAAATGTCCTGCTTTCCCGACGCCAATCTGCCGCATCCTCCACCTCTGGCCCCTGTCTGAGAGCAACTTTCCAGTCCACGTTGCTATCTATTCGAATAGCCGTGGTCTGAGCAGAAGTGAAGAAAGGGTCTCGCCCAAACGGCACAATTTCACTTCACAACGAAATGTGGGGCAAGGTGGCGGGGTGGGCTGTTGACTCAAGCTCTGCGGGTAGTTAATCCGCCGCTGGTCTGACCGGGGGCTGCAGCACTGCCTCTGGAAAACAAAAGGATCAACTTCTCCACGAATGAGGAGAGAACATTTCTCTCCCAACGGGTTTGAGAATTTAAGTCGGAATACTGCTCCCCAACTTTCATGGGGCACGCGGGCTGCTGCATTAGTGATTTTTTTTTTATTTTAAATTTTTTATTTTTCACACCATAAATCACATTAGCCATGATACACACTTTTTCTTTTTCACACATATACAGTGACTTTTTCTTCCCCCCTCCCTCCTCCCAAGCCACCCCCCCCACCCCCCCCCTCATCCATTTTAGGTATACAATCTAGGTTGCATTAATTCAGTCAGACAATGTTGTCATTCAACAAAAATACACCAGAAATTCTATTGAGTCCATTCTTTTCTTTCCTTCTCCTTCCATCAACTTAGGTAATGTTTGTCCCCGGTAGGTTTTCGCTATTGTATTTAATGTAAGGCTCCCATACTTGTTCGAATATTTCAATATTATTTCTTAAACTATATGTTATTTTTTCTAATGGAATACATTTATTCATTTCTATATACCATTGTTGTATTTTCAAATTATCTTCCAATTTCCAGGTTGACATAATACATTTTTTTGCTACGGCTAGGGCTATCTTAACAAATCTTTTTTGTGCATCCTCCAAATCAATTCCAAATTCTTTGTTTTTTATGTTACTTAGGAGAAAGATCTCTGGATTCTTTGGTATATTGTTTTCTGTTATTTTATTTAGATAAGTACAATATAACTGGAGATACAGCGCTGGCATATTACCAACTGAGATCCTACTTGAAAGATAAATTAGGAAGCAATTTGAGTTTACCAGAGGGAAGTAACCTTGAATATGTGATTACAGATACAATGTTAATCAAAAGATTTATAACAAATATGTATATTAAACTGCAAGAAAAGGAGAATGAGGAAACAAATGGTAAAACTAAACAAAAATGGGAACAAGATTTAAATATAAAGATAAAAAAGGAAACATGGGAGAAATTATGTTCTGGAACGATGAGAAATACAATAAATACGAGGCTACGTATGATACAATATAATTGGTTACACAGACTATACATTACACCGCAAAAGTTAAATAAATGGGACCCAACAGTATCTGATAGCTGTTTTCAATGTAAAAAAGAAATGGGAACAACAATTCATGCAATCTGGACATGTGAGAGAGTAGAAAAATTTTGGGATGATCTCAATCAGATATTAAATAAAAAGCATTAGTGATTGAGGAATGGTGGCGAGCCCGCACTGCAAGTTAAGGGAATGATGAGCGGATGCTCTCTGCGGCCCCTGCACCCCAGGTTGCGTGAGTGAGGACACCGAGAAGGGATCTCGCCATCGGGTTGGAGCCGCACCTGGCGGCGGAGGCTCCGCTATCCCGTCTCGTCCGGCTCTGCCAATGCAGCTTGTGCTCGCCGCAGACAGAATGGACCAATCCCAGAGCAGTATTCCATTCAAAATCAGCCCTCAAGTAGAAATTATATATTATTTATTTCTAGGCAGTATTCGGACGCCTTTGGCTGGGGTCAAAGTTGTACCGGTGAGTTTAGAGAGAGTGCAAGACCCGGGAAAAAGGGAGAGACGAGGGAGGGGATGGATGGGGCAGGAGAGAAAGGCACTGGATAGAGGGGAGTGGGAGAGAAGCGCGGGATAGAGAATGGGAATCAAAATTGATAGAGACCTTAGATTGGGGGGGGGGGGGCAGAAATCTGGGAGATAGATCCATTGTCGAGAGCAAGAGAGATGGAGAATCCCAGAATCGAGAGGGACAGACCTAGCATCGAGGGAGGGGGAGATGGAGAGACCCCGCATCGAGGGAGGGAGATGGAGCGACCCCGCATTGAGGGAGGGAGACGGAGAGACCCCGCTTTGAGGGAGGGAGATGGAGAGACTCTGCATTGAGGGAAGGAGATGGAGAGACCCAGCATCGAGAGAGGGTGATGGAGAGACCCAGCATTGAATGAGGGAGATGGACAGACCCAGCATCGAGAGAGGGAGATGGAGAGACCTACGACCAAGAGAGGGGGGTGACCCAGCATCAAGTAGGGCAGAGAGATAGAGAGACCCAGCATCAAGAGGGAGAGATAGAAAAGGACTGGAAGAGAAAATTCTGAATGATAGTGAGACCCAGAAGAGAAAGAAAGACCCAGGAGAGTGAAGAAAAATAAATCAACAAGGAAATTAGGGTCAGTGAGAGAGGAGATGGGATAGAATGATCCAGTTCAGAGTGAGGAACACCTAGAGAGAGAAATATGAGATAGAAAAAGAGTCCTGAAATAGAGGGAAACTGGGGAGATGGATCAACAGACCTTGAATAGTTTAAGACTTGGGTTAGAAAAGATCAGAGAGGAAGATATATGAGATGAAGTGGGACCCAGGATATGGAGAGAGTGAGCTTTGGGACAAGAAAGAGAGAGAGGTTCCTCAGAGAGAGGGAGACTTCTAGAGAACCAAAACCAAATGGGGTTGGGGGAGAGAGAAAAATGGAGAAATCCAGGTTGGAGGGAGACCCAGCCTAGACAGATGCAAGAGATGCAGGAAAGAAAGTGAGAGACATGGAATTGGAACAATGAGAGCTGTGACCTGATGGTTTGGGTGGAAGAAGAGAGAATGACTTGGATAGCAAGAGGAAGGGACAAAATGAAACAGAGTTCCAAAAAGCAATCCCCACTGAGAGAAAAAAATGATCAGGACAGAGAGAGGTAGAGAGAGAGGAACTCATGACATGGAGAGAGAGGCCAAATGCATGGTATTTTCAGAGAGATGGCATTTTAAAGAGAGAAACAAGGGAGAGACCTGAGATAGCAAGGGTCAGAGACATGACACATTTTGGGGATTAGACAATCCTTTCCTCACTGGAATTAATCTACTAGACCTCTGCAGATACTTAGTGAGTGCAACCATGCAATACTTTGTCATATTATTAAATTAGTTATATGTTTTATTGCTCTGTTATGAGCCCAGAGGACCCCAAAACCCAGCAGCAATAGATATTCACCACGACAAATGGTTACTTAAACAAAAGTTGTTTTTAATTATCTTTAAACATGAAAACTGAATCACACATTAACTTATCATGATTGACTTAACTAACCTAACTTAACCCCCTTCTAATTCTAAGTGCACGTGTATGTAATGTGTTTGTAAGTTCAGAAAAGTTCTTTGATTCACAGTCCAATCTCACTTCTCATTCCTTCAAGTTCACCGGTTGCAGGCAATTCTTCTACTGTGCACAGAATTTAACATTTACAAAGTTCACCAGGCTTTGGTGCAAGAAAGATAAATGGTTACCACTCAGGAAGGTTCTTGTCAGTTTTCAGAGAGAGATTTGTTGTTCCAGGACTTCCACAACTGATTCCTTTTCAATCAGCCACTGCAGTGTCTTGCTGATGAAACTTGCCCCCTCGGGGTTCTCCAGATGGCAACCTTTCTTTCAGGTCACCACGGAGATCCTTTTTGTTTCCCTTATTCCGTGAAACATTAGACAGCCAGTCCTCTCCTCTTGAATGAACCACAAGGGCTTTGACCAGGCTGAAATAAGAACTCATAACCCATCTTGGGTCCTGTTCCAGTCCCAGCTGCTGTTGCTAGCTGTAACACTGTAGAACTGATCTTGGTGTCTCTCTCTCTCTCTGAGAGAAAGCCTGTTTGACTCTCTCTGCTTGCAAAACCACATGAACCTCTTAGAACAGCAAGCTCCTCTCCAGACTGTCTGCGGCTCCGACAAAATCTTTCATCTGTTGCCTTTTTGTAAGCAACAATCCATTAGTGAAGTCTCTTGGGCACTCTCCAAAGCTTTTGCAAAGGCTCTGAGACCCCAACATGTCTAAGATGAACAGAGCTCCAATATTTTAAATAAGATCTGTTTCAAAGTGTTTACATGTGACCTACACTAATAAACCCTGCCCCAATTTATCTCCCAAACATATCTATATACTCTGTCACAGAACCAGTTATACACTGAAATGTAGCGATAGGCTATAATCTTGATAATGTCTTAACTATCACTATATTTCTGTGGAGCTCTGGATTTCATATATTTCTTTCATCTTGGCTAAGTTCTTGATGTTATAAGAAGCCCTATTCATATATAAATGTTACACCCAATATGCTCATTTCATGTACTGTGCAACTTCCTTGTCCCATTCATGTAATGAGCAAATACACAAATTGGGTATGACATATATAGAGATTGGATATAGGAAATGACAGGCATTTTGTCAGCCCCGGAACCTAAAAATTAGCACTGCACTGAAGGAGTGAGGAAGATCAACCAGCTGCTGATCCAACTCTGTAGTTCCGTGGAGTTTATATGGAGTTTGTACATTCTCCTTGTGATGGTGTGAGTTTTCTTCTGGTGCTCTTTTTCCAGCATCCCAAAGATGCACTGGGAGCTTAATTAGCCACTGTAAATGATCCCTTAGTATGAGTAAGATTCAAAAGAAAAGTGGACGGATGCACGTGAGAGAGAATGTTGCCAAGTACATTATAGGGAAATAAAGGGAAGGGGGATGGGTTTACATTTCTGGGAGTAATTGACCTCTTTCTGTTTCATTCTAAAACAGAGTTCTGAAGGTCAGGCAAAGGACAAGTATATTAATTCTCCATAGTGATCATTTCAAGCAGAAACTTCTGATTTCCCAAAAAAGTAGAAATCAAGGTTACAAAGTTTTTTTTTAAAAAAAAACAAACCGCTGGCAGAATCTCTGGAGGAAAATGGTCAATATTTTGGGTTGAGACTGAGAGTGTAAAGAGGAGACTTTCTCTGACTGTAAGGGGCACTGGACAATGCGAATGCTAACAGTGAATCTTTGCCTTCTGGCAGACTAAAGGGAATTTTATGTAATGTTATATTGCTGTTTCTTTACATGATAATAAATGGCATCGTATAATAGTTTACAATACAGAGGAAGACCATCTGAGCCAGTGTGCATGTGCTGGCCAAAATAAAATGGTCCTGAGCTAATCCTGCCCCCCTGCTAGGCCCCTGACCCTGCAGGGTTTCTGCCTCATTCTTGCAGGCAGTAAATCGGGGTGAAATTTTCTCATCTCAGCCCTCACCCTCTGGCTTTTCTTCAATTGCTTTAAAAGTTTGCCGCCTGGTTTTCAAACTTACTTTCCTGAGGATTCCCAACGTGCGTCTGGCCATTAGCAGTGGAGGAGAACCATCAGTCCAAATGAATCCTCCAGTTTGATTTGTGTCTATAGAGATTATTTCATCTATTTCCTCACCTCTGTTAGTGGGTGAGAGGATGCATGGGATTACAGATTAGCAGATCACCTCCGCTACCATTTCAAATGATTCACTAATTCCTTGTATGAGCACATTCACCCTCATTCTGTTAGCTGGTCTTCTCCGTGTATTCCAATTCATGGTCAAACCACTTAAAAGAGGGCTATCAAAACGGCATGAAGCAATGACACTCTGGAATAAACAGGGTGTGTCCCAAACCAAACCTCAGGCCTCTTAATGATTGTGGGTGGGAAAAGCCAGAAAGAAGCGATCAAGGTGGGTGAGTGGTGAGAGAAGAGTATTAGTGTGTAAAATTGGCCAGTTATGTCCTCTTCACAAAAATCTAAAGGTGCCACTCATCAACTTGGCTATGTGCAAAAGTAAGATCTTTTGGTATGACTTGGCAGAAATTTTGACAAAAATTATAGAAGTGGATTTATTGAGTATCTTATGGTTATTGGCACAAAACTCTGAAAATATTAAATACAGTTCGTGAGGATTGCACTAGTGGTAGCCATGAGATATATCGGTGTTAGAAGTCCAACTCCCCCCTACTTATTACTTGTTGGAATATGGAAAAGATAACATAATCTTATAAATATGACACGTTTGTTAAAATATGCCAACCTTATTTGAATCATACTGGCTTAAGGAGTAATTTCTCTGAAAAGGTTTAAATAATATAGTTGTTAATATTGTTGAATTCCTGAAGATATTGACTAATTAATGAAGGCATGTTTAAACACTTTTTTATTATGTTACCAGTGTGTGTGTGTGTGTGGGGGGGGGGGGGGGTGGGAGGGGGAGATTTGGGCAATCATATGAGACTCTGTAATTTTAAAATACTATTTACATGATGTATAATATTTTATATGAGTCTTGGAAAAATTAAAATAAAATATTCAAAACTTATTTAAGTTTTGCCAGACCAAAGAATGAAATGCTGCAGGGACTCAGTGAGCCAGGCAACATCCATGGAGAGAAATATTCAGTCAATGTTTCACATCATGACCCTTCGTCAAGACTAAAGTGGCAAGGGGAGATATCAAGCTTGAAGTGGAGTAAGGCTGAGAAGGGGGTCAAAAGGTGATAGGATATTGGACAGAGGAGTGGGAGGAGTGGAGAAAGAGAGAGAGAGAGATTGGGGAGGAGATCACAGGAGGTCAGGGAGGTTTAAGAGTAAAAGTGAGTAAGAGGGTAGCTAAAGGAGAGGTGGAAACAGTGCAACTGGATTATGAGGTCCTGAAGTATCTAATGGTATAAACGTAGCTAATTGCTAGATGAATATTCGTCAAGCAGCATCTGTAGAGGCAAAGGAATAGTTGATATTTTGTTTCAAGACACTACATCAGACCCTTGCTTCAGACCTTGCATCAGGATGCACAGGTCCTACCGTTTTGAATATTGATTTACAACCACATCCCATTACTGCAATTTTTGGATTATCTATGATAGATTTGACTTATTTATCTCTTCCTGCGGATCGTATGATTGCTTTTCTTACACTAATGGCTAGAAGATCTATACTATTGAATTGGAAAGAGGTTAATCCTCCCACTGTTTTCCAATGGTTTACCCAAACTATACTATGTTTAAATTTAGAGAAAATTAGAAACTCTGTCTATGAATCCCCTTCTAAGTTTGAGTTAACCTGGCGACCATTTATTTAATATTTTCATTTGTGGTGAGTTGATCTGGCTCTGTTTTCTTTTTATGATTATGTATGATAATTGGGCTGTTAGATGAGATCGGAGTGATCGGCGTGGTTTAGCTATATCGGTAGGTTTTTTTAAAAGTTTTTAATTCAGATTTGTTTTTTCTTCCTTTTTGGGTTTTTTTTCTCTCTCTTTTTTTATATATTTTTATTAATTATATCATTTTTTTTAGAGATAGTTCATACTCTAAACTGATCTAAATTTTTTTTATGATATATTTTTATTCTGCAATATTATTGTTTAATATCTCTGTATTAATTCGTTATTTACTATGTATTTTTCATATCTCTTTGAACTGTATGTGTTTATAAATTATAATAATAATAAAAAGATTGGAAAAGAAAAGGATGCACAGGTCCTGATGCAGACTCACAGCCCAAAACACTATCACCTGACCTGCTGAGGTCATGCAGCAGTTTATTTTTTGCTCCTAATTCCAGTATCTGAATGTCTTATGCCCAGTATTTGAGTGAGTGTGGCATCAAGGAGCCCTGGTGAAACTAAAGTCAGTGAGCAGTGAGTGGAAAACAGTCTAGTGGTTGGAGTCACAACTCACACAAAGGAAGATGGTTTCTTTGGCTCATGATCTCAACCACGCAAGTCAACAAGGACAGTAAGTGCATGGTACACCACCACTTTAAGGTTCCCCTTCAAACCACCAACCATCCTGTTTGGCAAAAATGTCAATAGTCTCTCACCATCAAAGGACTTTTGATTAATTATGGGTTATGGGGAACAAGGTGGGTAAGTGGACCTTATTAAGTGATGGAGCAGGCTCAATGATTCTCAAGTTCTTAATCTCAGAACCCACTATCCAACTGAATTGTTAGATGGCCTTCATCATAAGGAAGTCCATGAAGGTTCTCAGCACCACCTCTTCAAGGGAGATTATTTCTGGTCAGGCCAGAAACACCCAGATCACAATGAAAAATACAAGTCCCCAGTCATTTTGTCCGCGGTCATTTTGTATGAATAGAAGTCCACGGTCATTTTGTATGAATAGAAGTCCACGGTCATTTTGTAGCACCAGATATCAAAAGAATGAAGCATCTCGGTATTTTCATTGAACAACTTCAGTGCATTCCTTAAGGTCAGTTATATTGCTCAAGACTCATGAATACTGGAGTTTGAAGTTGAAGACATTGATTTTTATGTGCCTCAAGTTGTCAGTTCCAGCACAAAGCCTCCTTGTTCACTGTCATACAGCAGTGGAAAGTAAAACATCCCACTTCTCAGCTTCTGGTTACTGACTATTCAACCAAAATCATTCGAGTCATCTTTCCAACTCTCAAAAGAGCTGGTACATTTTGTACTCTGAGTCCAACACCATTGAGAAAATGTTAGATTTCCAAAATATACTTTACGAAGGAGCCTTGGAACCCACAGGGAGGGATATTCATTCCATTGTTCTGAACCAGATTCGATCCATTGAAATTAGAGCCATGGAGAGTTATAGTATGGTCTTGGTGTATTTCCCCATGATTGGGAAGTCCAGAACTGAAGGGTGTGAATTTAAGGTGAGGGGGAAAGATTTATTTGGGGCGGGGTGATCTGGGCCCCTGTTTTCATGCAGTTGGTTGTGGAGGTGTTGGATAGGCTGCCAGAGGTGTTGTGAAGGCATTTGGATGAGTACACAGATAGAAGGGGTTTGGAGGGATGTAGGCCAACCACAGATAGGTAAGACTGGCTTGGGAGAGTGGCTTGTTTATAATGTTTCCATGTTGTGTCACATAAATAAATGACTATGACACTCATTTTACTGCCCTACAAAACAATCAAATTTCTATATTATAGGATTATTATATTAAAATTATGATATAAACATTCTCAATGTTAAATGTACATTAAAACATGGCAACTGGTGCCAAATCTCACAAACATTAAGTATATTTTGATTTTTTAATGCATGTATTTTGACAGAATTGTGTTATTATTAATCTTTAGTATATAAAATATATATTTTTAGTAAAGTTATTTTGTGGGTTTGGACACAGGACACAATCATGCTCAGAGAGAGAAGCCATTTTCAGAGTCACAAAGTCTGGTCAGCAATCCCGATAAAAAACTGTAAATGTTTTTTTCATTGGAATATCTCTGACAATGGGTTATCTCAAGAAGGACATCTAATTAAACAAAATACTCTTTGCTTGTTTACCTCTATTGTTAGAATTGAAACTCAGGTGGCAGCTGTGTATTCAAGGAAGCCATTTGCTGATTGGTCAGCAGACAGATCGGAGGCATTGGCTCATAAAACTTCTGGAAAAGATAAACTTCAAAGACAACAATTATGTCATGTCACATGATTAAAGACATTTTAAGAGAACTTATCACTGAAAGCAGAGACATTTTGAGACCAGAAGAAGTTGCTTGACCACCCTGTAAGTAACCAGAAAAGATACTGTTACGTGTTACTTCTGGTCAAAAGAGAACACAGAAAAGTGGCTTTAGAAAGAGAATGACCACTTCTGACTGTTTCTTTAAGAGAGAGAGGGCAATCTTGCTGTGCTTATTTCTACATGACACTTCATGTAGCCCTCGCCTGGGTTTGTGAAATCATCATGTGAGACTCAAATTCCGAAACTTCCATGCAAAAGTGGGGGATTTATGGAAAAAACATTCATGTGAAGAAAGAATTCCCTGAAAGCTACAAGAAATTTGTGAGTTTTGAGAAGTCTGATGCCTTACACCTACTCCATAATTGCTGTTGAGCAACAATTTAAAGAATCTGGGTTTCAAAACAAAACTGACTTAAATTTAAAATAATCTCATCAGTTATGGCTGAACTATAATGGTTTTATCATGCACGCACGTGCACACACACATTTGCTCATAGAGGGGTTAAGTTAGTGTTAAGAAAGAAGTGTTATGTTATTAATAACATTATTGTTTTGAAGATACCGATGACTTGGTGAATTTCCATTGTTGCTGATCTAGTATCATGTTATCATCATTCATTTAAAAGACCAGATATATCGAGTAATGGACACTGTGGTACAAATGTACATTGGAAACCAGAAAAAAATTACTTAAGGAATTATGACAGTGACATAATTTGAGCTTGTTGTTTCAATCACAACTCCAATGTCTAAAAGCCTTCTATGGTCTCTGAGTCACTCTCATAACTTTGGCTATGCCTACTAAGATTGCCCTGGTAATTATCTTTGAACTTTAAAAAATTGAGATCCCCACACCACTGAGCTAAGGTTTGACCAACATGCAAAACTTTTGTGCTCATGGTAACCAGTAACCAGTGCCACTTCATAAGCAGGCACTGAATGAGACATATTTACTCTTTCAGCACTGAGTTATGTCACACAAAAGGGAAAAGAAACAGTCGCATTTCTGGTGCTTTAATGCCAATAAACTTTGAAACGTGATCACATGGTAATGAGGGAACTCTGGTGGCCAATTTGCAGACAAGCCCTTACAAAGACCAACCTGACAATGACCAGATGACCAGTTTTGTGATGTTGATCAAAGGACTCGTATCTGCTAAGCCACCGGGGTCTGCACTCACAGCACATCTTCAAAACAGTGGTATGGGACCCTTAATGGATGGCAGGGTCAGTTTTCCAGTTCATTGGAAGGATGCACAGCTGACGTTAGAGCGCTCTGTCACAGCTCACTGGAGTATATTATGGACTGTCTACTCATTACATCTTTTGGAGCCACTTTGGGCTCCTCATTTAAGATGTGTTGATGTTGGAGAAGGTTCCAAGGAAGTTCACAAGGATGATTTCAGGAATGAAAGGGTTATATGAGGAACATTTGATAACCCTTGGCTTGTTCTTCTTGGAATTTAGGAGAATGGTGGGGGGGGGGGGGGGGGGGGGCGCGGTCTCATTGAAATATTTCAAATGTTGAAAAGCATAGACAGAGTAATGTAAAATGTATGCCGTAAAGGGAGAGTCTAGTACAAGAGAGCACAACTTCAGGATTGAAGGGTGTTCACTTGCAACTGAAACTGGTTACGAGGAACCCAGGGGTCGCGTGGAAAGGCATAGAGGTTCCGTGGAGGAAATGACAAGGAGTAATAATGATCTACCTGTTTTTCTTTAAATTGCTTTTTACAACTATCTTTAATTCAATATGTTTCGGGGGAAAGACAAGATAATGACTGCGCGGTGGGGGGGATACGGGGACGGACGACACCAAATCAGACTCAAGAAACCTGAGGCGCTTGGTCTTTTGAAAAGTGACTGGAGCGAACATTACAGAACACCAAAAAGAGCAGCGGCCAGTTTTATGGCCAGCAGAGCTACCCAGAAACCCTATGGTGAGAAAGGACCTTATCTCCGCTGAAGGATCCGAGGATGCAGCTGTGACTCAGAAGTGACTTCAGGAGCAAATGTGGTGTTCTCCAACAACTCAACTCTGCGCGGTTGAAGCTGGTGACTGTGGGCCAGAGTTGGGTGCTGCCGTTGGCACGGTGGTTTCTGGAAGCTGGTGGTGGCGGCATGAAGGTTTGCGGCATGTGCAAGGAGGGGCTTCCAAATCAGCCTGTCATCTACAGTGAGTGAACACGGGAGGGGTGCGCAGTCAGCGGTGTCCAGAACAGCTAAATGAGTGGCCAGTAGCAAGTGGCATCTGGGTGGCCAGGCCCTCACTGGGGAGCAAGGTTGGTGGGGGAAACCTGGGCCACAGTGGGGGGGGGGGTGGAGTGGGCCATGGCAGGGAGCAAGGGGCGCTAGGGGCAGGTTGCATCAGGGAACAAGAGGCGACGGGGTGGGCTGCGGCAGGGTGCGAGGGGCACTGGGACAGACCGCGGTGGAGAGCAAGGGATGCCAGGAGCAAGCTGTGGTGGGGAGCAAGGGGTGCTGAGGGTGGGCCGGGCCTGTGGCAGGGCAAAGTAATGGAGGGCCTTACTAAAGCTCAGCCTACGGCCTGGGTGGTAGTTAGTCCGCTACTAGTGAGTTTATTTACTTTCTTTCTATGCTTACCAGGTCTTTTAAACTATAATTGATGATTGGGGTTCCGCGATTTCCAAGTGCTCCCCAAAAAGTTTCCGTGAGCTAAAGAATTTGGGAAGCCCTGACGTAGAGGAATTTATTTAGCCAGAGGGTGGCGAATCTGTGGAATTTGTTGCCACGGGTAGTTGTGAAGGTTAGGTCAATGGGTGTATTTAAGGCAGAGATTGATAGGTTCTTGATTCGCCAGGGCATCAAAGACCAGCTCATGATTAAATAGCAGGAGACTCGATGGGCTGAATAACTTATTTCTGCTCCTATGCCTTATGCTTATCAAAGTTTTGATGAAAGATCAGATCAGAAGCATTAACTCTGTTTCATTCTCCACTGATATTGCTTGGCTTGCTGAATAATTCCTGTATTTTGTGTTTGATTTCATGCCTTGACAAGACATATTCCAATTCGATCCAGACTATTTTTTAAATCAAAATCTGAGTTCAATGATGACCTGTCAATTAAGAGAACAGTTCTTTTATGTCTGAATGGAATCTTTAATGTTATATATCTGACAATAATAATGAAATAAATATAACTTTTTAAATGTCATTAATATTTTCATAAATAATGAATTCAATTAGAAGACCATTTCTACTGGTATCAATGTATATTTGTTCTGATACACACTGACACAAATTCAGAAGAGACAATCTTTTAAAAATAAAATTAAAACCAACCAATATATATTTGGAAAATCAGATTTGGTTCAAATACTGTTTAAAAATGTTTGGATGCAGTTTCTGCTATGTAATGTTTGATTGCAAATGAGTAATGGATTGATAAGACATTCCTCTGTGTACTATTTTTAGACAAATGAACCATATCAAATTCCTTTTGAAAGTTCAAGCATGCTATCTCTTCAAGATAGGCCTTACTTTATATTGGAGAAACCAGAAAGAAAATACACAATCTTCTGTCTTATGAGGCCAGGTTAGCAGAGCCAGGGCTTTACACTTTGGCGCGAAGAAGGATGAGAAGTGACTTAATAGAGATGTACAAGATTCTGAGAGGCATAGATAAGGTAGACAGCCTGCTCCCTTTACTGACAGTGGGAGAAGCAAACGCCAGAGGACATCTGTACAAAATGGAGGGAGGGAAGTTTAGGGGAGATATCAGAGTTAAGTTTTTTTACACAGAGATGTGGGTGCCTGAAATTCCTTGCCAAGGATGGTGGTGGAGGCTGAAACATTAGTGGTATTTAAGAGACCCTTAGGCACATGGGTGGAAGAAAAATAGAGGATTAGGGTGGGTATTGTGCTTTTTTTTAAGGAATATATGGGTCAGCGCAACATCGAGGGCCGAAGGGCCTGTACTGTGCTGTCATGTTCTTTGTTCTATAAACGTAACTGCGTTATTTTGCTATGCAACGTCAATACTCATTTTTAAAGGCAGTGAAGTAATCTTGTAAAGTACCCTTCAGAATTTTGTGAGGAACAGAGGCCAAACTAATTTCAGTAGAATTACCCAATTCAGGCTTCCAACAGTCAGTACTTGGATGAATAGCATTTCAGTTCTTAGGCACAATTGAATGGAAAGAGTAACTATTCCCATATCTAGTACAATGCTCAGTTCTGCTGGCACATTCTATAGATATTATGGTTTGTTTTTCCTTCCAGTACATGAATTATTAACCTTTACATCATTCATAGCTTTCCTTTTGGAGCAGATTGAAGTAAACTTGGACCATGATGTTATTAATTATGTAAGTCACCCATTTCTCAAAGTTGCATGCCCATTTGTACACCATTGTCCATTAAGGGACCAATCTGGTCCTTAACAATCTTATTTTAATGCATATCAATAATTTAATAAATATTTAATGCAAAATAGGACAAAACACACTTACCATTTGATCTTTTTGATTTCCTGTTGATCTTTTAAAACGTTCTTCACTGGAAATTCTCAAGCTCATATTTGCTATTTTCCTGAAGAAATTCCTTGCCCTTTTTTCCACACAGTCACTTTCTGAGACAAGACTGTTGCTATCAAAGTCAGTATTCATTGCCCATCTCAATGTGCCCTTGAGAGGGCACTGGTGAAGAGACTCCCATGGTGCTGAAGGGGAGGGAGTTCCAAGATTAACATGCAGAGACAAAGAAGAACCAGCAATTTATTTACGTCAGGATGGTGTGCGGCTGGGAAAGGAACCCTCACCTTCTGCTTTGCCCTTGTTGGTAGATATGATTGATATCTGGGTATTTATCTTCCATAAATCATTCAAGATATGGTATAAAAATGAATATTTCTATTGAAGAGCATTCTTATGGACACGATTTATGAGCATTTGGAGAAGTACAGTCTCCTCAGTGATAGCATGGCTTTGTGAGGGAAAGGTCACAAACCTAACTGAGTTTGTTTAGGAGATAACAAAAGAAATTGATGAAGGTAGGGCTGTAAATGTGGCGCATATGAATTTTAGTAAGGCATTTGACAAGCTCCCCCATGAGAGACTGGCTCAGAAAGTCATGAGGCAGGGGTCCTTGGCTGTGTGGATTCAGAATCGGCTTGCCTATAGAAAGCAAAGAGAAGTAATGAATATGAATTATTCTACATGAAGGTCAGTGACTAGTGGAATTTCTGCAGGGATCTGTTCTGGGACCCTTGCTCTTTGTGATTTTTATAAATGACTTCGATGAAGAAGTGGATGGATGGGTCAGTAGGTTTGTGGATGATATGAAGCTTGGAGGAGTTGTGGATAGTATTGAAGGCTGTCATAGGTTACAAAAGGATATAGACAGGATGCAGAACTGGCCAGAGAAGTGACAGATGGAGTTCGATCCAGGAAAGTGTAGTGATAAATTTTTGAAGGTCAAACCTGAAGGCTGAGTACAGGTCAATAGTGAATACTTAACAATGTTGAAAAACAGAGGGACCTTGGGGTCCAAATCCATACATCTCTGCACATGTTGATAGGATAGTTAAGAAGGCCTATGGGATGCTGGGCTTCATTAGCCGGGGGATTGAGTTGAAGACTTGAGAGGTCATGTTGGAGATCTACAAATCTCTAGTGAGACCACACTTTGAGTATTGTGTTCAGTTCCAGTCACCTCATTATAGAAAGGATGCAGAAGCTATGGAGAGGGTGCAGAGGAGATTTACCAGGATTTTGCCTGGATTGGAAAACAAGTCTTATGAGGCAAGGTTAGCAGAGCTTTTCTATTTGGAGCAAAGGAGGATTAGAAGTGATTTAATAGAGATCTACAAGATTATGAGAGACATAGATAAGGTGGACACCTGGTGCCTTTTTCTCACAGTAGGAGCAGCAAACACCAGAGACATCTGTACAAAGTGAAGGGAGGAAAGTTTTGAGTGACATCAGGGTTAAGCTTTTTACACAAGGAGGTGTGGGTGACTGGAATGAATTGCCATGAGTGGTGGTAGAGCCTGGAAGATTGGAGGCATTTAATGGAATCTTAGACAGGCACATGGAGGGATTGAATGCAGGAGTAGAGACATCATGTTGTAACTCTACAAATCTGAACAAATTGTGCAATATAGAGAAAAAATGTAGTGCTGAGGGATCCACTGCGGCCTACCATTCGATTTCTTGTGACTCCTGTGCCAGCATGAACGAATAGAACTCCCCCCCCTCTGCCACCCCACTCCCCATGAATCTTTCTGTAAATGCAGAGTTCACAGCGCTCGCACCAAGGTCTTGGATTTACTTTAGTTTGATTCAGATCCACCACATACAACCTCATGAGTCAGCCTACTGTCTTGCGATTCAATTGCTCTTTGAAATCATACGTTAAAAGGTTATTAGCTTTCTTTCTTGCATTGAGCAACGTTTCCCCCTCCACAGTTCTGCTAAAGAACACGTTGAAATAAAACTGGAGCACCTTTCGTGCATCAATGGCAACCTTTCTTGTAGCCAGAAATAACACAATTAAAGATATTTCAGAGAATTTTCTTTTGTGACTTTAGGGGGTTTTAATTTTGTTTTGCATTTAATTCCTTTTCTTGTGTAACTGGTGTTACATAATCTATTTTTGTATTCTTCTATGAATTGGAAACTTTGAAATTGATAAATATTGGTTACTAATATAATTTTAAGATTTGCAACATTTATAATTGCTGGTAACATAATATGTTATTAATATTTAATTTTGATGTTAACATTTTAGAAGTAACAAGACCACACAATTAGCCACCATGAAATATAAATCAAGAACAGACTTAGTAACAACTCTGGTTGACAGATGTTGTTTAGTTTATGCATAAGTTGATTTTGGTCCTATAACTGAAAGTGGACATGGATATAAATAGGCATTAATATCTTGAATTCATTTCTATAAATCTAGTTTGCATACATACTGAATCCTGTGTAATTAAATAAATAAGATTTCTTCTTCATACTAATCATTACACAAAACTAAAATAAAATTGCTGTGGATGCTGGAAGTAGGAAATAACCTTCTCACCCGTCTTGAAACCTTAACCTTTCTTCCATTTCTCTACATACCCTGTATAGAGTAAAACTCCATTATTGTAGTATATTTGGAACTTTAGTGATGCCAAGCATTTGGATGTAATTCCAATTATTTCTCCAACGCACTTTCAATTCATTGTTACACACTGTAGTACAATAAATTTCCAGTGAACCAAGTGAGTTTAAAGGGAGTGAAGGAAATGGGGTCCCAATGAGTTTAAAGGGAGTGAAGGAAATGGGGTTCCAGCCAGTTTAAAGGGAGTGAAGGAAATGGGGTCCCAGTCAGTTTAAAGGGAGCATGGGAAACAGAATCTGCCAAGTGTCAAGGATGAGTGGAAAACAGAACCAGGAAGAGTCAGAACCAATGCCCAGGTGAGGTTAAAGAGAGTGCAGGAATCACCATCCATTGAGGTAGTTGTCAAGTCATCAGGATTTTCAAACACTCAGAAAGCTGATTATTGGAGTTTTACTGTAATGTGTTTCTAACATATTCACTTTTGTAAAAGCAGAATTAATTTTGTACATCTTGTACATATTGTTAAAAGAAAAAACTTTGGGGCAAGTTCCATATGAATATTGCAATTGTGAATGTGTCTCTGTGTTCGTGGTTCCAATTTTCTTCCACCATTGTCTGTTATGTTAACCACCATGTGTGTGCCTACCTCACCCACCAGCTGCATCTCTGAAAGCAGGTTCAATTTATCTATAGAGCTGCTGGTACAAGGAGAAAATGTTTGTATGATGCAGAGCAGATTTTCCATAACTGTTGCCATATGTCTCTGTGTTAATGAAATCAAAGAAAGGCATGTGAAAACTTGATGTGAGGAGGTGTTAAATCTGGTGCAAACATTTAACAATAAACTGTAATATTGGAGGAGCTGCTCCTGTTGATCATTTCAGGAAGATCTCTGCAAAGCTTCTTCATTTTGATGACTGAATCCATTATAGTCCTGAAGTTATGTGGATTATTATTATCAGAGGGCAGATAATAAGTTATGTAACTAAGATGAAGAAGGACTACAATCGGGAAATAGAACAGCTGGAAAGGGAAATAGCAAGTACAGAAAAAGAATTAGCAACAAGGGAAGATACAACACAAAGAAGAGAATTGGCAGACAAAAAAATAAAATATGAAACACTACAAACATATAAGGTGGAGAAGAACATAATGAAGACAAAGCAGAAGTATTATGAGCTAGGAGAAAAAATGGACAAAATACTAGCTTGGCAGCTTAAAACAGAACAAACTAAAAGAACTGTATTGGCATCAAGGAAAAAAGGACAAAAAAATTACATATAACCCAACAGAAATCAATGAAAACTTCCAAGGAATTCTACGAGCAATTATATCGAACTGAGAACGAAGGGACAGGAGACAAAATAGATGAGTTTCTAGCTAAAATTGAACTACCAAAATTGCAAGAAGAGGAGCAAAACAAATTAATAAAATAATTTGAAATAGAGGAAATACAGGATATATTAAAAAAAACGACCGAACAATAAAACGCCAGGAGAGGACGGACTCCCAATAGAATTCTATAAAAAATTTAAAGACTTATTAATTCCTCCTCTCTTGGAAGTAATGAACAAGACTGAAGAAACACAAAACATGCCAGATTCATGCAAAACAGCAATAATTACAGTAATACCAAAGACGGGGAAAGATCCACTAACACCAGCATCTACTCAACACAGGTTATAAGATAATAGCTAAACTATTAGCAAACAGATTGGCTGACTGTGTACCAAAAATAGTAAAACTAGATCAAACTGGATTTATTAAGAAAAGACGAACAATGGACAATATCTGTAAGTTCATTAACTTAATCCATGCAGTACAAGGAAACAAGACGCCAACAGTGGAGGTTGGCTTAGACGCAGAGAAAGCCTTTGACAGAGTAGAATGGAATTATTTATTCAAAGTACTACAGAGGTTCAACCTACCAGAGAAATATATTAATTGGATTAAAGCATTATATAAGGGACCATTGGCGAAGGTGGCAGTAAATGGATATATAACAAACCAATTTAAATTAAGCAGGTCAACTAGGCAGGGATGTCCACTATCTCCCTCACTGTTCGCGTTAGCTATAGAACCATTGGGAGAACTGATAAGAACAGAAAATAAAATGAGGGATAAAAATAGAAGAGAAGGAATATAAAATCAGTCTATTTGCAGATGACGTCATAGTATACTTAACAGAACCAGAAATATCAATAAAAGAATTACATAAGAAATTGAAGGAATATGGAGAAGTATCGGGGTACAAGATCAACGCAAATAAAAGTGAAGTGCTGCCAATGAATAATGCGGATTTCACAAAGTTTAAGAAAGAATCACCACTTAGATGGCAAACACAAGCAATCCAATACCTAGGTATTCAACTTGATAATAAACTAGGCCATCTATACAAATTAAATTATCAGCCATTAATGAAGAAGTTACAAGACGACTTAGAACATTGGAAAGATTTACCACTAGGAAGGGGAAATTGCATTAAAATGAATATCTTCCCAAGGATACAATACCTATTCCAATCGTTACCAATTCACCAAACAGAGAAATTCTTCAAGGAGCTAAAGAAAATAATAAGGAAATTCTTATGGAAAGGGGGGAAACCGAGGATAGCGCTAGATAAATTAACAGAATGGTACAAACAAGGGGGCTTACAGCTACCAAACTTTAAGAATTATTATAGAGCAGCACAGTTAAGATACCTATCAGATTTTTATCAAACAAGGAAAAACCAGATTGGACCAGATTAGAGCTAGATAAAATAGGGGAGAAGGTACCTGAACATATACTATATAAGTGGGATGAAAAGCTAGTGCAACATGGGAATTCACCAGTACTGCACCATCTGCTCAACATTTGGAAGAAGATTCACGTAGAAAGGAAAAATACAAATGATCAACTACCAAAATTAATATATTTTTAAAATTTTTCACACTATGAACCATACTGACCAAAATACACACAAACATTTCCCTCTTGAATATACACAGTGTCATTTTCTCCCCTTTTCCTTCCTCCCTCCTTCACCCCCCTTACGTTTGTAATGGAAGATTTAAACTGTTTTTTACTTCTGCAGCTGCAGGGCTGAGAACTTGCTTGTTTTTTAGAATCAGCAGACATAGTCCAATTTATACCATGAGGCCCAGGATGCATATTTAGTAGACATACCTAGGTTCCACCATGGGGCTCAGGATGCAGTTGAATCAGAAGACATTATCTAGTTTACACTATGGGGTCCAAGGATGCATATGAATCAGTAGACATTGTCCGGCTTCCACCATGAGGCCCAGATATACAGTTTTCTTTTGTTCGTCGCAGACTGTCAGGAGACTTTGAAAATGATTGAATCATTTGTTCAGAGGGATGGGATCTGAAGTGGGCAACTTTTGGGTGATGTAAGCCATGGTTTGGGACTCTCCGGGGGGAGGCAGCGTCTCTCGGCGGGAAGGGGAGCTTCGGGAGTCCAGCTAACGTTTTGGTCGAGGGAGGTGGAGAAGCTGCTACCGGCTCCCCGACAACCTACTACAAGTGTGCAGTCGTTGCCTCGCTTCGGCAGTTGGGACCAGTCCAGGCGTTGATAAGTATAATTGGGAAGGGCTTGCATATTGTAGTGTGAATTTAGCTTTAGATTTAGTAATAAAGACTTGTATAAACTGAACTGCTCTTGGTGTGTGTGTGTCTATTTTCTTTCGGTAGCTCAAACTCTGTGACCAATCTAAAACGAACAAAATGAGAGGTATAAGTTTACCCAAGACAATATATTTTTAAATTTTTTTAACTTTTCACATTATGAACCATACTAACCAAAATACACACAAACATTTCCCTCTTGAATATACACAGTGTCATTTTCTCCCCTTTCCCCCCCTCCTTTCCCTCCCTCCTTCAACCCCCTCCCCACCCACTCAACATATATGATACATTAAACCCATTAAACAATGTCATCACACAATGAAAATAAACAAGATATTTGTGTCTTCTACTTTTACACACTGGGTCAGTTCATTTCGTCTTATTCTCCTTCTGTCATTTTAGGCGGTGGAGGTCCGTGGTAGGACATCTCTGTTGTGTTCCATGTACGGTTCCCAAATTTGTTCGAATACTGTGATGTTATTTCTTAAATTATATGGTTTTTTTCCCAATGGAATATATTTATTCATTTCTATGTACCATTGCTGTATTCTCAGGCTATCTTCTGTTTTCCAGGTTGACATTATACATTTTTTTTGCTACAGCTAAGGCTATCATAATAAATCTTTTTTGTGCTCCATCCAAATCGAGTCCAAGTTTTTTACTTCTTATATTACTTAGAAGAAAGATCTCTGGATTTTTTGGTATGTGGCTCTTTGTGATTTTATTTAATACCTGGTTTAGATCTTCCCAAAATTTTTTCACTTTCTCACATGTCCAAATTGCATGTACTGTTGTTCCTGTTTCCTTCTTACAGCGAAAACATCTGTCTGATACTGTTGGGTCCCATTTATTTAACTTTTGTGGCATGTGTAACCAATTATATTATATCATGCGTAATCTCGTGTTTATTGTATTTCTCATAGTTCCAGAGCATAACTTTTCCCATGTTTCATTCTTTATCTTTATTTTTAGATCTTGTTCCCATTTTTGTTTGGGTTTACAGCTTGTTTCCTCATTCTCTTTCTCTTGCAGTTTGATGTACATGTTTGTTATAAATCTTTTAATTATCATTGTGTCTGTAATCACATATTCAAAATTTCTTCCTTCTGGTAACCTCAGCCTGCTTCCCAATTTGTCCTTCAAGTAGGTTTTCAGTTGGTGGTATGCAAACATTGTACCGTGAGTTATACCATATTTGTCCTTCATTTGTTCAAAAGATAATAATTTATTTCCCAAAAAACAAATTTCTATTCTTTTGATCCCTTTTCTCTCCCATTCTCTAAAGGAAAGGTTATCTATTGTGAAAGGGATTAGTTGATTTTGCATCAATATTAATTTTGGTAGTTGATAATTTTTTTTCCTTTTTACGTGAATCTTCTTCCAAATGTTGAGCAGATGGTTCAGTACTGGAGAATTCCTATGTTGCACCAGCTTTTCATCCCACTTATATAGTATATGTTCAGGTACCTTCTCCCCTATTTTATCTAGCTCTAATCTGGTCCAATCTGGTTTTTCCCTTGTTTGATAAAAATCTGATAGGTATCTTAATTGTGCTGCTCTATAATAATTCTTAAAGTTTGGTAGCTGTAAGCCCCCTTGTTTGTACCATTCTGTTAATTTATCTAGCGCTATCCTCGGTTTCCCCCCTTTCCATAAGAATTTCCTTATTATTTTCTTTAGCTCCTTGAAGAATTTCTCTGTTTGGTGAATTGGTAACGATTGGAATAGGTATTGTATCCTTGGGAAGATATTCATTTTAATGCAATTTACCCTTCCTATCAGTGTTAGTGGTAAATCTTTCCAATGTTCTAAGTCGTCTTGTAATTTCTTCATTAATGGCTGATAATTTAGTTTGTATAGATGGCCTAGATTATTATCTAGTTGTATACCTAGGTATCGGATTGCTTGTGTTTGCCATCTAAATGGTGATTCTTTCTTAAACTTTGTGAAATCTGCATTATTCATTAGGATCGCTTCACTTTTATTTGCGTTGATCTTGTACCCTGATACTTCTCCATATTCCTTCAATTTCTTATGTAATTATTTTATTGATATTTCTGGTTCTGTTAAGTATACTATGACGTCATCTGCAAATAGATTGATTTTATATTCCTTCTCTTTTATTTTTATCCCTCTTATTTTATTTTCAGTTCTTATCAGTTCTGCCAGTGGTTCTATAGCTAACGTGAACAGTGAGGGAGATAGTGGACATCCCTGCCTCGTTGACCTGCTTAATTTAAATTGGTTTGTTATATATCCATTTACTGTCACCTTCGCCAATAGTCCCTTATATAATGCTTTAATCCAATTAATATATTTCTCTGGTAGGTTGAACCTCTGTAGTACTCTGAATAAATAATTCCATTCTACTCTGTCAAAGGCTTTCTCTGCGTCTAAGGTAACCGCCACAGTTGGCGTTTTGTTTCCATGTAATGCATGGATTAAGTTAATGAACTTACAGATATTGTCCGTTGTTCGTCTTTTCTTATACCAAATTAATATTGACACAAAATCAACTAATCCCCTTCACAATAGATAACCTTTCCTTTAGAGAATGGGAGAGAAAAGGGATCAAAAGAGCAGAAATTTGTTTTTTTGGGAAATAAATTATTATCTTTTGAACAAATTATGTGCAAATATGGTATAACTCATGGTACAATGTTTGCATACCACCAACTGAAAACCTACTTGAAGGACAAATTGGGAAGCAGGCTGACGTTACCAGAAGTAAGCAATTTTGAATATGTGATTACAGACACAATGATAATTAAAAGATTTATAACAAACATGTACATCAAACTGCAAGAGAAAGAGAATGAGGAAACAAGCTGTAAACCCAAACAAAAATGGGAACAAGACCTAAACATAAAGATAAAGAATGAAACATGGGAAAAGCAATGCCCCGGAACTATGAGAAATACAATAAACACGAGGTTACGCATGATACAATATAATTGGTTACACAGGCTATACACCACGCCCCAAAAGTTAAATAAATGGGACCCAACAGTATCAGACAGATGTTTTCGCTGTAAGAAGGAAATGGGAACAACAGTACATGCAATTTGGGCATGTGAGAAAGTGGAAAAGTTTTGGGAAGATCTAAACCAGGTATTAAATAAAATCACAAAGAGCCACATACCAAAAAATCCAGAGATCTTTCTTCTAAGTAATTTAAGAAGTAAAGAACTTAGACTCGATTTGGATGGAGCACAAAAAAGATTTATTATGATAGCCTTAGCTGTAGCAAAAAAATGTATTATGTCAACCTGGAAATTAGAAGATAGCCTGAGAATACGCAATGGTACATAGAAATAAATAAATGTATTCCATTGGAAAAAAAAACATATAATTTAAGAAATAACATCACAGTATTCGAACAAATTTGGGAACCGTACTTGGAACACAACAGAGAAGTCCTACCGCGGACCTCCACCACCTAAAATGACAGAAGGAGAATAAGACGAAATGATCTGACCCAGTGTATAAAAGTAGAAGACACAAATTTCTTGTTTATTTTCATTGTGTGATGACATTGTTTAATGGGTTTAATGTATCATATATGTTGAACGTTGAGTGGGTGGGGGGAGGGGTGAAGGAGGGAGGGAAGGGAGGGGGAAAAGGGGAGAAAATGACATTGTGTATAGTCAAGAAGGAAATGTTTGTGTGTATTTTGGTCAGTATGGTTCAAAGTGTGATAAATAATTTTTTTTAAAAAATGAAGTGGATTATTGTAAAATAGTCCCCACCCTATCATTGCACAAATATTTAATGACTGAAAAAAAAATCATCTCCCTCAACGTTACAGAAAGAAATTTTAAACTGTTAATCATTGCAAATTTTCAGAAGGTTCTGTTGGTCACATTCCCAGACAGGAAATGCCTTAAAAGCAACATGTCCAACTAGTCAGAAAAATAATAAAAGCCCACTATCGAAGAACTTCAATAATGAGGACCATTTTGTGAGTGCCAGACAAGACTGATGGAACTATAATTCAGTTCAGCTAAAATTGCTGAGTGAATTATCCACCCTGGCTTGCAGCCTAGATCCTCTCTATCACAGATCTCATTCCTCAGCCAATTTCAATTCACTTCATGTCTTTCCCTCAGACAGCTCCAAGAAAAGTGCAGAGAACAAAACAAAGGACTCTACATCACCTTTGTTGACCTCACCAAAGCCTTCGACACTGTGAGCAGGAAAGGGCTTTGGCAAATACTCGAGCGCCTCGGATGCCCCCCTAAGTTCTTCAACATGGTTATCCAACTGCACGTAAACCAACAAGGTCGGGTCAGATGCAGCAATGAGCTCTCCGAACCCTTCTCCATTGACAATGGCGTGAAGCATGGCTGCGTCCTCGCACCAACCCTCTTTACTATCTTCTTCAGCATGAAGCTGAAACAAGCCATGAAAGACCTCAACAATGAAGATGCTGTTTACATCCGGTACCGCACGGATGGCAGTCTCTTCAATCTGAGGCGCCTGCAAGCTCACACCAACGCACAAGAGCAACTTGTCCGCGAACTACTCTTTGCAGATGATGCCGCTTTAGTTGCCCATTCCGAGCCAGCTCTCCAGCGCATGACGTCTTGTTTTGCGGAAACTGCCAAAATGTTTGGCCTGGAAGTCAGCCTGAAGAAAACGGAGGTCCTCCATCAGCCAGCTCCCCACCATGACTACCAGCCCCCCCACATCTTCATCGGGCACACAAAACTCAAAACGGTCAACCAGTTTACCTACCTCGGCTGCACCATTTCATCTGATGCAAGGATCGACAAAGAGATAGACAACAGACTCGCCAAGGCAAATAGCGCCTTTGGAAGACTACACAAAAGAGTCTGGAAAAACAACCACCTGAAGAAACACACAAAGATCAGCGTGTACAGAGCCGTTGTCATACCCACGCTCCTGTTCAGCTCCGAATCATGGGTCCCCTACCGGCATCACCTACGGCTCCTAGAACACTTCCATCAGCGCTGTCTCCGCTCCATCCTCAACATTTATTAGAGTGACTTCATCACCAACATCGAAGTACTCGAGCTGGCAGAGTCCGCAAGCATCGAATCCATGCTGCTGAAGACCCAACTGCGCTGGGTGGGTCACATCTCCAGAATGGAGGACCATCGCTTTCCCAAGATCGTGTTATATGGCGAGCTCTCCACTGGCCTCCGAGACAGACGTGCGCCAAAAAAGAGGTACAAGGACTGCTTAAAGAAATCTCTTGGTGCCTGCCACATTGTCCACCACCAGTGGGCTGATATCACCTCCAACCGTGCATCTTGGCACCTCACAGTTCAGCGGGCAGCAACCTCCTTTGAAGAAGACCACAGAGCCCACCTCACTGACAAAAGACAAAGGAGGAAAAACCCAACACCCATCCCCAACCCACCAATTTTCCCTTGCAACCATGCTTGCCTATCCTGCATCGGACTTGTCAGTCACCAACGAGCCTGCAGCAGACGTGGACCTACCCCTCCATAAATCTTCGTCCGCGAAGCCAAGCCAAAGAAGATGTAAAATAAAGAACCAGCGAACCACATTCAGCAAAGAATGTGGGAGTGGAGAATATCCTAATTAGTTGACGGGAAGTGGTGAGTAAGGTAGACAGGGTGGTGTAAAAGGCATTTGGCATACTTGCCTTCATCAGTCATGGCACTGAGTATTGGAGTTGGATCGTCATGTTACAGCTGTCGAGGTTGGTGGTGAAGTGACATTTGCAGTATCGTGTGCAGTTCTGGTCATCAGGTACTGCTCCAGCTGTATTGGCTTAGTACCGTAAGGTGAAGCTGAGGTGAAAATCAGCCGTAATATTACTGAATGAGGGGGTCGGGGAGTGGGTCCTGCTAATGACATACCCTTGCTTCTATTTCTTACACAGTTCCAAACTATTAGCATCCCTGGCCAGTCTATTCCAATACTGATGCAACTCTGGCATCCCCTAACAAGCCTGCAAAAGCAAGGTAAGTTCAGTTCACCTAATTATTGCCCCATCAATCAGTAAAGTTATGGAAGGATTATTGACAGTGGTATTGTGCACCATTTACTTCCATATAACCTGCTTACTGATATGCGGTTTGGCAGAACAATTTGGCTCCAGACAACATCATAGCATCAATTTAAACGTGGGCCAAAGAGCTGGATTCCAAAAAAATTAATTCCATTGTTCTGGGAAGAGTGCCTGTCCTTCTCACCAATGCAGTATTTGACTCCACGAGGCAGCAAGAATCCCCAGTGAAAAGGAAGTCGCTGGGCATCAAGGCTCCAGTAGTTGGAGTCATAGAACTCACACCTCAGATCAAGTAAGATAGTTAAGGTCAGGAAAGGCCCAGTCATCTTCAGCTGCTTCAACAATGACCTCTGATAAATTGGAGATAATTGATCATAATTGCATAATCTTCAATTCCATTTGAAACTTCGTAAAAATAGAATTGTCTATACCTGGATGCAGTGAGACCTGGACAACATTCAGACATGAGCAGATAAGTGAGAAGCAACTATCTCCAAGAATTGTTTTTATTTACAGCATGGTAGAAGCCCGTTTGGTCATGTAAACCTGTGCTGCCAAATTAAATCCAAATGAACCATTTTGGAGGATGGGAGGAAACCAGAGTGTCCAGAGGAAACCCATGCAGACAAGGGGAGAATGTTCAATCTCCTCACAGATAGCACCAGATTCAAACCCTTGTCGCTTCCTCTGTAAAAGCATTGTGCTAACCACTACATTAAGCATGCCACCACCTAAGAAGATAGACTTGAATATATGTCCTTGCTAATCAATGGGTCATTCATAGTGGCTACAAGAACAGGTTTGAGGATGGGGATTCAACAGCAATCAGCTTATCTTCAGACATATCTTAAGCATATCTATCATCTACAAGTGATAACATACTTTCCATTTATGTGGATTTGTGTAGTTTCAACAAAACCTGAAAAACCCAGCGCCATCCAGAAGAAATCAATTTGCTTCCTGACATTCAATTCCGCCACCACAGGGACACAGCAGCTGTAGTGTACCATTTACAAAGGCTCCTATAGTAACTTGCCTCGGCTATTCTGAGGTTGTTCCCAACGTCTTGTTACCAAGAAGGACAAGGGCAGCAAGCATATGGAACACACATAGCAATCAATGTCACAGGCAACGATGGAAGAAAAGTGGAACCACGAATAGGGCGGCATGGTTGGCATAATGGTTAATGTAGCGCCTTTACAGAGCCAGTGATTGGGATTGGCATTCGAATCCCGCGCTTTCTGTAAGGAGTTTGTACATTCTCTCTGTGTATGCATGGGTTTTCCTCGGTGTGACGGGCCCAGAGGACCCCAAAACTCAGCAGCAATAGATATTCACCAAGACATATGGTTACTTAAATAAAAGTTACTTTTAATATTTTTTAAACATAAAAACAGGATCAAACTTTAATGTATTACTAATAACTTCACCTAACTTAACCCTCTTCTAATTCTAGGTGCACGTGTATGTAATATGCATAAGTTCAGAAAAGTTCTTTGATTCACAGTCCAATCTCACTCCTCACTCTTCCAAGTTAACCGGTATCAGGCAATTCTTATACTGTGCACAGAATTTAACATTTATAAATCTTCACCAGGCTTGAAAGGTAAATGGTTATCACTCAGGAAGATTCTTGTTGGTTTTCAGAGAGAGATTTGTTGCTTGTTGGACACACATAAACTGATTGCTTCCAATCAGCCACTTCAGTGTTTTGCTGAAGAAATTTACCCCATCAGGGTTTTCCCGACAATAACCTCTTTCTGTTTCCCTTATCTCAAACAAAACAAAGCAATCAGTTTATGTGTGTCCAACAAGCAAGCCATCTCCTCTTGTATGGACCACAAGGGTTTTGAACAGACTGAACTCAGAACTCACAACTCATCTTCAAAATGGGGTTTCAAACAAGTTGCCAGCTTGCCATGCTGCAGAAACAAGTTCTCTCTCTCTCTCTTAGAAAAAGCCTTATTGGTCTCCTCTCCCTCTCTCTCTTCTTGAAAAACCACATGACCTTGTTAGAACAGCAAACTGCATTCAGACAGATTGCAGCACTGGACCAAATCTTCTGAGTCTGTTCATCTGTTGCCTTCCAAAACAATAATCCATTACTCCATAGCAAGTCCAATGAACACCTATGTGTGAAGTCCTTCAGCAAAAAGCAGTTTCCATTGTCTTTACAAAGGCACTGGGAGCCTGGACTGTCTGGGTTGAGCTGAGCACTGGCATTTTAAATGAGATCTGTGTTGTGAAGTGTTTGTGTTTGTTTGTGACCTACACAATAAAAAAAACCCACAAATGATCTCCTTTAAAACCGGGAGCTCTGGTTTCCTTCCACTGTTCAAAACATATCAAGGATGTAGGTTCATTGGATGTAAATTAGGTGGCATGGACTCGTGGGCCAAAATGGCCTGTTACCGTGATGTATGACTAAAAAAAACTTGCAATTGTAACTGCAAAAATTTCTTTAGCCAGAGGGTCACGAGTCTGTGCCATTTGTTGCCACAGGTGGCTGCGGAAGTAAGGACAGATGTATTTAAGGCAGGGATTAGCAAGTATGTGATTAGTCAGGGTATCAAGGGTTACGGGGAGAAGGATGGGGAGTGGGGCTGAGTGGGAGGATGGATCAGCTCGTCATTAGAATTGTGGAGCAGACTTGATGGGCCAGTAGGCCTACTTCTGCTCCTATATCTGATGACTTGTGAACTGCCTTTGGGTTCCTTTGTAAGACATACATCATTGTGTTTCTAAAATTTTCCACAGTTCTTTCATTGTCATTGGGTCTAAATTCTGGAACTGATAATGACCTTCACAAGAAATCTGCAGTGGTTACACATGACGATTCAGTAAAATAAGAAATGCATCCATACCGTGCAGTCTGAAAATTGGATGGGGAAGAACTTTGGATTTTATAGTAACATGACTAAATACCAATATCTACCCCTATTTTCTGCACCTAAAAGACTTCAGGCATCAAATTAAAATAATTGTTTAAAAAAAACAGCTTTTCAGAATCTGTTGATTTATAAAAAAGGACATGTTAAAAGAATTGAAAACATGATGCTCCTCTATGCACACAACTTGGATTTGGAATTTCCTTGTAGCATGGTCTGGCTCATGTCAATAATTTGAAGGATAAATACAGAGTTTTTGGAATTCTTTGTAAGATTTCTCCAAATCTTTGCAGACAGAAGAAGAAAACCAAACTGCTTGGCAAATGACTGTTCTGGTAATGCTACAACAGATTGTATAAATAATTTCTTTATTTGTGTGCAGTCTCTCCCTCTACACAGAAGCATAGTGGCTAATGTATTGACTCTCCAGAAGCCTTGACAACATATCTGGATGCATCATAGCAAATGACAAGTTTAAATTCTAGCAATTGATTGAATCAGAAATAAATAAAACAAGAAGCAACAATGGTTCACAAAAATTTTAAAAATTACCCATGGTGGAAAATCTGGATCAAAAAACAGAAAATGGTTGAAACACTCAGCAAATATAGTTCTGCATATACTCGTATAATAGCTGCGTTTTTTGAAACAGTTTTTCAGCTCAAAGTTGGGGGGGGGGGTCTCAACTATTACACGACTCATACTTTTGACCACGATAAGTACCTGCATCATTCAAGGCGTAGGGTGCTAGGAAGGCCGGGACCGGGTGGTAAGTTGGTGTCTAGGGCATCAGGAGATCGATAGGTGGGACCTGGTGGTAAGTCCACGTTTGGAGGACAGTGCGCTCTGATGGGTGGGCGTTGGTAGCTTGGATGTGTGGGTGGCCAAGGCGAGGGTTCATGGTCAGGTGTCAGGAGTTTGGATGAGTGGGCTCGGAGCCAAAAAAGGGGGAGGGGTCATCTTTTACACGGTCATACAGAGAACAAGCGATTTTGGGGGCACAAAAGGGAGGAGGTGGACTATGCCAATTACCTGATTATGTACGGTTTCTGTACAAAGAAATACTGAGTTAACATTTCAGGTCAAAGACCATTTATGTGAACTGGTATAGGGGAAAAAAAATGTCCTTAAGCGAAGACAATCTGCTGTCTTGCGTATGACCCCACACACACACACACCAATGGGTCCTGACTTGAAATATTGACAGCCCACGTCTACTGTCTGAGTTCACCAGCATCTCATTGTTCCAGTGCAGTGGTGGGCCACAGAGCACTTACCAAGGTGTTCTGTGGTTAACAAGAGATTACTGGAGTTAAGGAGGTATTTGAGTGGGGGCAAAAAGGTGGAAAACGACTGGTGGCATACAATAATGTAACCACTTGTCAATATGGGCTAGCATTCGTCCTGGGTCCATCAAGGCTCGCCGAAGTCCCGCGTTTACCTGTCAATCAGCACCGGGGACTTGCCCCATCTATCAATTCCAAAGTAAATCATGAAAATCTAGAGACACCTCGGGCGAGGTAACAAAAAATACAAAATGCTGGAGAAACTCAGCTGGTCAAACAGGATACATGTGGCAAAGGATACATCACCAATGCGACCTGTCAATCAATGCTCGCGTGTGTACGCGCGCGCGCGGGTCTGAGGTCTGCCTCCTGCAGCACAGCTCATGCCCATTTTAGTCAATGCTCAGCACGGGAGGTTTACTTTAAAAAAAGACCCTCCCTGCTGTGTTATTTTTGCATCGAGACGTTGTTTTTAAGGAGTGATTTTATTTCTCCCTTTGCAACGAACAGACTTTTCAGATTATTCGGGGCGAGCAGAAGGCATCTGTCAAGGTAAAGTTTGCATTGATTGTAATGAAGTTTTTCCTCCCCCAACTGGTGTATTCCCAGCACATACCCGGTGGATAAATTTAGAATCTGTATCACGCCCAAAGGGGAAGAAATGGAAGGGTTTTTTTAAAAGGATAGCGTGCATATATATATATTTTTAAATCGGGGTCCGCATTGCACCGATTTGAATGCAATCTGCGGGTGCTTTTGGACGGGGGGGGGGGGGGGGGAAGAGAGACAACGACCCGGCCTGCCTTCCCCCGAAGGGGAACAGGAGGAGACAGCGACTGTGGAGCAGGACCGTTTTGCACGATGCCAATGGCCATCCCTCATTGTATTTTGAACGCTGAGAGAATGCACTGCCCTTTTCAAACGAACCAAACTGCAGGGGCTCTTGGTTCCGAAACGTGTTGGCGATTTGCTGCCGATGATCAGGGGCCCTGCCCCTCACCCCTACCCCACGCCTAGCCCATTCCCCGTGGCCGGAGCTCTCTTTGCACCCACCCGCTCTGCCAGGGGAGTCGGATGAATTTCCGCTCAAATGTTTCCAGGGTTGGCATCATGAACATTACACGGATCGTCAGCTTCGTTCTCGTCAACTCCACCTCTGGGACGTCGGACGACGGCTTCAGCAACGGGACGGGGCCGCTCTCCAGCCAAACCCAGAGCTGCAGCAACTGGAAAGAAATCCACCATTTAATCTTTCACCTCGCCAACATCTGCTTCGCCATCGGGCTGCTCATTCCCACCACCGTCAAGAGCCACATGATACTGCTCCGCGGCATGTTAACTGCAGGTAGGTCATTCCAGGTGGGAGGGTCACGATCCGCCAGGGTTTGCATGGCAGAATGCAGTGCTGGCTTTGTATCAGAGAACCCGAACGTGACACGTCATAGGCTTTGTATCAGAGAACCCGAACGTGACACGTCATAGGTTTTGTATCAGAGAACCCGAACGTGACACGTCATAGGCTTTGTATCAGAGAACCCGAACGTGACGCGTCATAGGATTTGTATCAGAGAACCCGAACGTGACACGTCATAGGCTTTGTATCAGAGAACCCGAACGTGACACGTCATAGGATTTGTATCAGAGAACCCGAAAGTGACACGTCATAGGCTTTGTATCAGAGAACTCGAACGTGACACGTCATAGGTTTTGTATCAGAGAACCCGAACGTGACACGTCATAGGCTTTGTATCAGAGAACCCGAAAGTGACACGTCATAGGCTTTGTATCAGAGAACCCGAACGTGACACGTCATAGGCTTTGTATCAGAGAACCCGAACGTGACACGTCATAGGATTTGTATCAGAGAACCCGAACGTGACACGTCATAGGATTTGTATCAGAGAACCCGAACGTGACACGTCATAGGCTTTGTATCAGAGAACCCGAACGTGACACGTCATAGGTTTTGTATCAGAGAACCCGAACGTGACACGTCATAGGCTTTGTATCAGAGAACCCGAACGTGACACGTCATAGGCTTTGTATCAGAGAACCCGAACGTGACACGTCATAGGATTTGTATCAGAGAACCCGAAACGTGACACGTCATAGGTTTTGTATCAGAGAATCCGAACGTGACACGTCATTGGCTTTGTATCAGAGAACCCGAACGTGACACGTCATAGGCTTTGTATCAGAGAACCCGAACGTGACACGTCATAGGCTTTGTATCGGAGAACCCGAAACGTGACACGTCATAGGATTTGTATCGGAGAACCCGAAACGTGACACGTCATAGGTTTTGTATCAGAGAACTCGAACGTGACACGTCATAGGCTTTGTATCAGAGAACCCGAACGTGACACGTCATAGGATTTGTATCAGAGAACCCGAACGTGACACGTCATAGGATTTGTATCAGAGAACCCGAACGTGACACGTCATAGGCTTTGTATCAGAGAACCCGAACGTGACACGTCATAGGTTTTGTATCAGAGAACCCGAACGTGACACGTCATAGGCTTTGTATCAGAGAACCCGAACGTGACACGTCATAGGCTTTGTATCAGAGAACCCGAACGTGACACGTCATAGGATTTGTATCAGAGAACCCGAAACGTGACACGTCATAGGTTTTGTATCAGAGAATCCGAACGTGACACGTCATAGGCTTTGTATCAGAGAACCCGAACGTGACACGTCATAGGCTTTGTATCAGAGAACCCGAACGTGACACGTCATAGGCTTTGTATCGGAGAACCCGAAACGTGACACGTCATAGGATTTGTATCGGAGAACCCGAAACGTGACACGTCATAGGTTTTGTATCAGAGAACTCGAACGTGACACGTCATAGGATTTGTATCGGAGAACCCGAACGTGACACGTCATAGGATTTGTATCAGAGAACCCGAACGTGACACGTCATAGGATTTGTATCAGAGAACCCGAACGTGACACATCAAAGTATTTGTATCAGAGAACCCGAAACGTGACACGTCATAGGCTTTGTATCAGAGAACCCGAACGTGACACATCATAGGATTTGTATCAGAGAACCCAAAATGTGACACGTCATAAGAAATAGCCGAGAGTATTCATGTAATTGCTTCCAATTCAGGATGACTCTGGGCACATTCCACAAATCATCAGCTTTGGCTGTAAAAAGATGAGCCAAAAGATTTTCCAGATGCTAAGTCAACGCCAGTGTCAATGAGTACAGCGGCAAAGTTGGTATCTCAAATACTGGAATGCTTAGAATTTGAAAATTGTACTCTGGAGTGCCCGAGAGCCCAAAATGAAGATTAAAAGGATATGCCAGGAATGGGGACACCGGGATGAAGCCAGTTAGAGCTTAGGGAAAATGACATGAGGGAAATCTGACAAAGTCTAGGGTTGAAGAATGTTGGGGCACAAAGGTAACCAGAATGCATAATAACTCAATTTCTGCCCGTGGCTGTGACTTGTCCGATGTCGTTGCTCAGCTGTTATAGCTACCTGGTTACTTGGTACAGAAGTTGTCTTGTCCGTCTCATGATTCAGATAATTCACAGATCAAGCACAGGAGATGGGTCAAACCATCACAACAGATTCCAAAACCTGTTGAAGATCAAGCAGTTCTGGAGAAAAATGGATCATTTTAATAATACATTTGGAAGAGCTGATGAGATTAGTTAGGTACAAAATTGACTTGACCACTTCAATTTTACTGCTCGTTGTAGTCAGCATAATGAGGTTTAAAAGATGTATTCGTCACAATTATGGATTTTCTTTTTGATGAATCATGTTAATTGAATTGTTTATTGTCATGTGTACCAAAATACTAAAAAGTCCTGTTTATTTAAGGCAAGTCAATGCAAGTTGAATGTGTTGGCAAAGTTCTTCCTGGGATCATGGAGGCTTGGGCCCTTGATATCCTTCGGGATGGCGAGATTCAAAAAGTTAAATTGGGGTCCTATGCAAATAATTTTTTTTTAAAAATCGTAACAAATAAATAAAATGGTCTTACATTTTTCTTTAAATGTAGACATACTGCCATTTTGGCTCACGAGTCTGCACTGCCCAATTTACACCCAATTAACTAAACCCCTGGTACGTTTCGATGTTAGGAGTGGTGTTACAATAATCAAATAGTGCAGAATATTGAGAAAATATCAAAACATAATCCAGGGGATAGAGAAAACTACTGCTTTGAAGAACACTGTTCAAACACATACCCTTTTGCCAGTGTGAGATTTGCTTGAGAGTTTGATAACATTAGGATAGAAACTCTTGTTGAATCTGAAGGTTCATGTTTTCAGGCATTGTACTGTATCTTCTTCTGCCTGATGAAAGAGGGTTACCCACAACATTGGGCTATTGAATCTCATCATTGCACAAGCATTACAGAACTATTTATTTGAATTGACTCAGTGAAATGTGAATCATTGCGGTTGATATGATAAAGATCATTAGAATTCCCGCATGTTTTTATCAACTAAATAAAAATTGAAAATCTTACATTAAAACATTAACAAAAAGATGGAGTAACAAGTTTAAAACTCCAGTTCAGATCACAAACTAATGTTTATGGTTCACAATGAGGTAACAGTACACAGTTGAGCTCTTCCATTTACTACCAGCTCTTGCACATCGCTTGGAAATAATTGTACGCAATCTTACTGTGAAGATTCAATTTTTATTGATCACATCATCTGAAGTTCTTGGTAGCTGTGTGTGCCCTTCCATTCTCTGTAATTATTTTGTGGCACTTTGCTCTGGTACGAATCTGGTTGCAGAAACTTTTAAGTTGAATGCACTTTGTTTTTATGTTCACAGGTTGTGCACTTTTCATTGCCTGGGCAGTATTTTACCGGTGCGCTTTAGACATAGTGATATGGAACTCTCTGTTTCTTGTTCTCAACATGATGCATTTAATCTATCTGTTGTACAAAAGGAGACCTGTAAGTATAGATAAGTCTCTGTGCTTTGAATTTCAATTTTTCTTGGTTCATGGCTGATTCTTATAATACTCTGCCGATTAAATCAAATGATCAGTATGAAGTGTCTCAGTCCAAAATATAAGCAATTCCATCAAAGTGGGGATTTTTTGCATTAGCCAATACAAATGTTGACACTTCTTCAAAATAAGACACTTTGTTTGCATTACGACTTTATAAGTAATTGGAAGCTGCTATCAACTCTCGGCAGGGTTGGCGAGGCGGTTAGTGTAACGCCTTTGAGCGCCAGTGATTTGGACCGCACCGGGGTTCGAATTCCACGCTGTCTGTAAGGAGTTTGTACGTTCTCCCTGTGTCTGCTTAGGTCTTCTTGGGGGGCTCCAGTTCCTCCCACTGTTTTGTTCAAAACATTCCGGGGTGTAGGCATTGCCGAGCTGCATGCCTAATTTTTTAAAACTTCAAAAAATTAAAAAATTATCTGTCACTTTTTCATCCCACTACCTATCATGGAGATTATATAACACATTTTTCTAAACCTATTCTTGAACAGTTGAATTACACAACTGTAATGTCTTGTAAATTATTAGAGCCTATTTTCTGATCTGGCTTGATGTCAGGAAGGTTGTGTTGGGTTATGGAATGCTTATCACTTCAGGAGCTCAGTGACACAACCAAGTGTTGTCAGATCAGGTGCTACATTTTAAGAGTGGAGTTGGGAATTGTTTCTAGCCTTTTAAAAGTGCTTGGCTCCCATTTAGGCCCCTTTTAACTTTATGAACTTTGACGTATGTCGAAGATGCGTGGAGAAAATAGATTTAATTAGACCAGCTATATTTTTTTAAAAAGAGAGAAAATGCAGTAGAAAGTGTTTTCAATTGCTTGGGTGGTGGACACACAGTAAAGAAGTGATGTGTGCTCAATTCCATTTTGAAAATTTGATCCTGTTGAAATCGGCACCAGCTGAATTTTGGAAGTGGAGCACAATGGGAAGCCACAAAAGAAGAATCCTACAAGTTGAATGTGTTGGCAAAGTTCTTCCTGGGATCATGGAGGCTTGGGCCCTTGAAATCCTTCGGGATGGCGAGATTCAAAAAGTTAAATTGGGGTCCTATGCAAATAAAAAAAGTTTAAAGCTTTTATCATATTTTTAAAGAAGAGGAAATGTAAAATGGCCAAATTAACACAAAGAATAAATCAAACAGTGTCTTTTTTAGGAGAAATGCATCTTCTTTTCATCGCACATCAAAGTGGTAGAGTTGCCGTTAAAGCATCAGTTTGGCGGTCAATCCACAGGATCATAAAAATGACAGGGAGGATCACTGACGTCTTTCTTCCCCTCCAATTATGTGATTTACTAGGATCATTTTTTTTTAAAGTGAGCTTGCAAATCTGTGAGGACCCCTTCCACCCTACCTGTAGCACTTTCCAGCTACTCCTATTGGGAAAGAGATACAGAAGTATTAGATACAGCACCACCAGGCTGTGGAATAGCTTTTCCCCCTGAGCAGTGAGATAGCTGAATGATTGCTGAGCTGTTAAAACAACTCCCCATGACTCTACTATTTATTAATAATATTTATGTTTAATATATGTATATGACATGTATATATGCTCGGTGTATATGTATAGTTTGTATGTGTGTTTGCACTGATTTTGCACCATGGACCGGAGAACGCTGATCCGTTAGGTTGCACTATTTCAATAGAATTATGAATACACCTGAACTTGAAAATTTGTGTAGCACTGAAATCATTAAATCACACTTTATCCCATCAAATTATTTCTACACAGATAAAGATTAATAAGGAGCTCAAGGTACTTTACAGGAAAATGTTTGAGCCACTTCACGTTCCTCCTGATTTGTTCCAAAGACTCACTGGACAGTTCTGCAGTATCAGGACTCTTAAAAAGGATCAGACCTATGCAGCAGAGGACAAGACGTCTGTCGATGACCGACTCAGTGTCCTGCTTAAGGGAAAGTAAGTCGGGATTTTTAAAACCTAAACCTACATGATTGCCTTTTCTTCAAACACAAAGGTTCTGGAGGAACTCAGCAGGTCGCGTGGCATTTTTTTTGGCAACGATACATAATCAGCATTTTGGACCTGAGCCCTTCATCAAGGTATTGGCAAAAAGGAGGCAGGCACCTGAAAACAAAAACAGTAGGGTGAGGGACAGGAGGATTAGCACAGGCTCACAGAAAAGAGGCCATAGTGGATATGGGTGGGAGGGCACAAGAGAAAAAAAGGAATAGCTCTGAATGGGGAAGGAAGGGGTTGGAGGAAAGCAGACAGAGGGATGTGGAAAGAGAGACAAGGGAGGGGCCTAACGGAAACTGAAGAAGTAAATGTTAATGCCACCTGGTTGGAGAGTTCCAGATGGACTTCCTGATTTTGTATGAGAGCTTTCACATCCATTTGGCCTAAGCATGTGTTAGGGCAAATCATTCAGAAGATGGCAATCCCCTGACCCATCAGTGGTTTCAGATCATAGACCAGAGTTAAAACCTCTGTCTGGGCAAGATGGGCAAATGATCTTTTAATCCGATGGAATATAAGGTTTTATTCGTCCAATTTGTGGATGGCCTTGGTTTAGCCTTGGAAAGGTATATAGGCGTGGGAGTAGGGTGCGGAATTGAAACGATTGGCCATTGGGAGATCCCTGCAATTGTAGCGGGCAGGGCGAAGGTGCCCAACAAAATGATCTTCCAATCTGCATCCAGTCTCCCTGATGTAAAGAAGGCTACAACTGCAGCACCAGATGTAGTAGATTAGCCATTCTCAATGGGGGCTCATTTAAGAATAGTCTTGCTTTCTTTTCACCTTGCGTAACATAATTTTAAAAATGATTTTTATGTGTCAATAGGAAAGAAGTATGGAAGAAAACAAAACATAACTGCCCTACAGGGAAGGGTGCAGAGTCCTAGGGAGGGCATAGCCAAAAAAAGTTAAGAATTGCTGCAGTAGGTGACCCCTGCAAATTCACAAGAGAAGCGTTGCTTCGCTTGGAAGCAAATTCAAACCGCAAGATCCCACTGCAGCACTGAAAACAAATGGTCAGTGATGCATGAAAGAGAGAGAGATAAATTAGCCTGGAAATGAGATGGACTTCCTGATTTTGTTTGAGAGCTTTCACATCCATTTGGCCTAAGCATGTGTTAGCGCAAATCATTCAGAAGATGGCAATCCCCCGATCCATCAATGGTTTCAGATCATAGACCAGAGTTAAAACCTCTGTCTGGGCAAGATGGGCAAATGATCTTTTAATCCGATTAGACTCGTGAAGTAGTTTTCATCAACACAATGATTTCTATATCATTCCCAATTTGTTCCGTTAACACTAAAAATTAAAACATGTTTAGGCCAAGGGAAAACATAAGCAAGGGCAAAAAGAGGCAGACACACCCCATCCCACTAACCATTCATCATCTAAAAATATACAAGGCCATTCCACAGTCAAACTAAGCCCTACTCCTAATAAGGATATGCATGCAGTCCCTCCAAAAAGTTGGCCCAGTTGGTGTAGTGGTTAGCACCACGCCTTTACAGTGCCAGCAATCGGGACCAGGGTTCAAATCCCGTGCTGTTTGTAAGGAGTTTGTACGTTCTCCCTGTGCCTGTGTGGGTTTTCCCCAGGGACTCAGGTTTCTTCTCACCGTTCAAAATGTACCGGGGGGGGGGGGGGGTGCAGGTTAATTAAGTGTAAATTAGGTGGCACAGACTCATGGGCTGAAATGGCCTGTTACTGTGCTGTATGTCTAAATTTAAATTGAAAATTTTAATGTAGATTCCTGGTTGAGGTCACCTGCGACAAATAGCATGTTCATCAAGCAGAGAGTGATGTGGTGATGTGTTAAAATAATTTTTTGCAATATCTGTAATAATTCGCAGTCATTAATTACTTGCAGTTTGAAAAGTTCTCGTGAGTGTTTTTAGAACATATTATAAAAAACAGTCTTTTATCTTGGAGACACAAGAGACTGCCTAGAGTGGATCAAGAGCCAAAAAATAGTGCTGGGGACACATAGTGGCCAGACAGCATGTGCGGATGGAGAAAGACAGGTGGCTTTTCAAGCTGAGACACTTTATCTGGACTAGAAGAGTAGAGGGGAGACTAGACTAGAGAGAAAGATGTGGGGAGGGGGAAGGGTGCTGCAATAGCTGGCGGGAGATAGGTGGAGGAGGTAGATTGGTAGATTAGGTGGGGTTAGGGGGGAGATTGGAGATAGCAACCAGCTGGGAAGTGATGTGGAGGCAACAAAGAGCTGCCGATTAAGGATGCTGAGAAGGAAGGAAGGTGAAGAGTGGAATCAAATAAGGAGGGGATGGTGAGCAGATGGGAGAAAGGGGAGGGGGCTGCAGGGAGAGGGAGACCAGTGGGAGGAGCTTCTGGGTAATGGGCAATTGGAGAAGGTGATTAGAAAAGAAAACTGAGCAACAGGGAGTTTGGAAAGAAGGAGGACTTGGGTAAATCAGAAGGGGAGAGAAATGGACACAGGATGGAGGTTACTTGAAACTGGGGAACATTGAGTTCCAACTGGCACCATATTCCATTCAACCATCATCATGTTGATGACTTTTGAGCAATGATGTTGTAGCCATTACAGAGTCCTGAAGGACAGGACCGGTAGCTCAGTGTTCCAGGATTCCGGTGTTTGAGTTGTGATGGAGAGGGGGGGGGGGGGGGGTAAGATGCAATGCTGATCAGGGAGAATGTCAAGAGTGTCATTTACAAAGGACATCCTGGAGGGCTCATCCACTGAGGCAATATGGGCAGAGTTCAAGAATACAATAGATGTGACCACTATAATGGAGTCATACTGGAAGTCTACCACAGTCCATGGGAGGCAGAGGATATGCATAAGTATCTTGGAAACCGATGTGCAAGCAAATCACGGAAATGTGTGAAAATAGCTGGGTTGTTATAGTTGGTGATTTTTAACATCCCAGTATTGATGGGGCTCCCTAATTGGCAAGGGTTTAATGGGCAGAATATGTGGTGACATTTGAAAATATAAGCAGAGAAATCGCAGATAGCATTTAATCTGAACGTGTCAGGTGTTGCAATTTGGGAGGTCAATTGTAGGAAGAAAGTAGACAGTGTACAGCAGGAGAGTGGTCAGGGACTGTATTTACTGGAATTCAGAAGAATCAGGGGATCTTTCAGAAACTTTTAAAATTATGAAAGCCCTAGATAAAACCATAAGACAGGACTTATTCAACCCCTCCATTCAATCGAGCTGATCTATTTTCCCACTCAGCCCACATAGCCTGGCCTTCACCGCATAATCTTTGATGGCCTGATTAATCAAGAACCTATCAATTTCCGAGAAAGAAGCTGGAATGTTGTTTCCACTGGTAGGTGAGGATGTAGCCTAGATTATAGGAAGTAGGTTTAGGACACAAATGTGAAGGAACTGCTTTTCCCAAAGAGTAGTGAATCTGTGCAATTCTCTGCCCCAGGGAAGCAGAGCAGGCTGTCTAATTGAATATGTTTAAAACTCAAATAGATTTTTACAAAATAGGGGGAAAAGACAGGAATGTGGAACTGAGTCAATGATCTTATTAAATAGCGGACAAGGCTAGATGGGCTGAATGACCTATTGCTTCCATGGTCTCATGGTTCTGAGGAGCAGTGACATAGAGAGATCTTGGAGTGAAAGTCTGTAGCTCCCTGAAAGTGGGCACACAAGTGGGATGTTAAACAAAGCAGATGATATGCTTACCTTCATTGGAAAGTTATGTTGCAGCTGTACAAAGCTTTGGTTCGGCTACATTTGGTGTGCAGTTCTGATGGCTGCACTATGAAAAGGATATGGAGCGGCTCAGTAGGATGTTGCCTGGATTAAAGAGCATCAGATATAAGGAGAAGTTTGGGCAAATTTGGATTGTTTTCTATGGAGCATCAGAGACTGAGGGGTGACCTTTTAGAAGTATATAAAATTATGAGTGGCATAGATAGGCCATATGGTCCATTATTCCAGGGTGGAAATGTCAAATACCGGAGGGTATAGTTTTAAGGTGAGGGGGAAAGTTTAAAGGAGATATACAAGGCAAGTGTTTTTTTTTTGAGAGGATGGAAGAGGTAGTGGTGGAAGCCATTCCATTGGAATTTTGAAGAGACATTGTAACAGAGAGTGCAGGGATATGGATCATGTGCAAGCAAATTGGATTCATTTAAATTTACATAACAGTCAGCTCAGATATTGTGGGCCTGTGGTGGCATTCCGCAGCGGCGATCAAGCCGGCAATCCAGATGGTGAGCGCAGCCAAAGGCCAGCAGCCCTCGCAGCGGCTCTGGCCCCAACAAGCGAACTGGCTGGTGAACGGCAAGGGCAGCTTAAAGGCCAGTGACCCCAAAATGGCGCTGACCTTGCTACACTGCCAACATGGACAGCACTTGGGGACAAAGGGCATTTTTATGCAGTAAAGTACCCGCACGCGAGTAGGGTAATGTGCTTTTGTTATGCATGTTGTGACGTCAACCAAGGGTGGCCACAGCGGGAACAGTGCCTTCTTTTGAGCAGCAGGTCAAAGGGCCTGTCCCAGTGCTGTACTCTTCTATGTACTTTGTTGGCTTTGGTCAATTAAAATTCCCATTCTAATTTTCAGAACTCACCACTGATTTGGCCTTTTGATGTGACCTCCAACCCTACATTTGAGGAACTTCATGTTTCTCCAAATCCTTGTGTGTCCTTGACTTACTTCAGCTACCCAAACCCTAAGTTTCGAGCATCTTCTGGAACTTCACTCCCTCCTCCTCCCCCCCCCCCCCACCTCTCTTGAGCACCACTCCCTCCCCACCTCTCTCCTCAACTTCCCTCTCTCCCCACTTCTATGATCTTTAAGCATGTGATAGCCAAATCTAAAATACCCTTTTTGTGTCATCGTGCCTCTTTCTCGTTCATTAACGGTGGGTTTCTTTCAGCTTTATCTAGCTACAAATAAATTCTTCTTGCAGACGTCATAACAAGCCATTTTCTATTGTTCTGTGGCACCCATGAAATTTGCACCCATTTTTCACCCTTCAAGTGCCATGTCTATTGGCCCTGAGCCAGCACTCAATGCCAAGTCATCATCCTGCCTGGTCTCTCTACACTAGAATCCCCGAGGATTCTACTCCCACCCACTGCCCTAACCTGTTATTGCATCACTGTGGAAGGGGATAGTCAGACAAATATGAGATTTCTCAATGGGTGGTAGGAGCAAAAGTGTTCGGTTGTTAACGCACATAAAGTACTGAAAGCTAATGCATTCCTCAAGAACGAATCAATGGAGGAATGGACTGTTCTGCCCTCGTATCCAGGGGTTTGGATTACAAAAGTGAGGACATGGTATTCCAGTTATATAATACAGAGAAGCCAAATATTTCAAGTAGAATTTACCAGCAGACAACTGGATGGTTATTTGTGGAGGAATTATTGTTCTTTGTAATCTCTTTGACTTCATTCCATTTTCTTGTTTTCCACATTTGGGCAGTAAGCAAGAGTGAAGACCAATTGAGATGAATCTTTAGAAAACACGTGAAAGAACATGTGACATGATTTGTGTTCCTTGGGTGTTTGTACAGAAAGTTGTGTGGAGAGAACCATCAGTTGTTTGGTTGTTGCTGACATCTGCCCAGACACTGTGTGAGACCATATCTGGATCGTGGTGCTTTGATCTGGGTGTCCTACAGTGAGAAAGCTGTATTAGTGAATGGCATGGTCCTAAAGATGTTGTACTACAAAAGGGCTCAGTGATATAAAGTACATAGTTCCATGAAAGTGCAAGATGGGGTAAATTGTTTGATTAAAAAGGGTTTTTGGCACTCTTGGATTAATTGGTCAAGTCATTGAATATGGGAGCAGGGATATCATGTTTCAACTGTGCAAGATGTTGATGAGACCACTCTTGGAGTTTTGTACCCATTTCAGGTCACCCAGCTAACAGAAAGATGTCAAACAGTGAAGAATTCAGAAAATATTCACAAGAATATTGCTGTGAGCAGCAAACTTTTTTTTTATAATAAAATAAATGTACAAGGTAAATATCTTGGTCTTTGTTCCCCCCAGAGTAGAAGAGCCTAAACTATAGGGCATAGATTTAAGGTGAGAGGGGAAAGATTTAAAATGGAGGTGAAGGACACCTGTTTCAATCAGAGGATGGTGGGTTATATGGGACGAGCTGCCAAAGAAAGTGGTGAAGGTGGGTACAATTGTTATTTTTAAAAGACCTTTAGATAGGTACATGGATAGGAAAGGTTTAGAGGGATGTCGGCCGAATGCATGCAAATAGGACTAACTTGCATAGACAGTTTGGTCAACGTGGACAATTTGTGGTGAATATGCTTGCAGGAACCATAGTGCAGATTTAATCCCAAGCCTGAAACTTTTAAATCCAGAGGTTCAAAAATTTGGTTTATCGAAACATTGATTGAAGGGTCATGCGGAAGAGGGACCGGGGGAGCATTGGAAATAAACTTGGGGATGGGCAGGAGATTGATACCAAGGGAACTGGGGGGGGGGGGAAGAATAGAAGGCTTGGGAGGCCCAGGGGGAGCATGGGTGAGAATGGCTGGATTATGGAGTGAAAGGAGGAGAGAGAAGTCTGGGGAGCTCAGGAGAAGTGTAGGTCTAAGCTTATCCATACCAGAGTAGTGTGTAACACGAGGCATAATTTCTCCTATTGCCTTCTGACATTTAATTCAAGTGGTTTGATTGCACTACAATCAGAATTGTTCTTGACTTTTTTTGTTATTGTGTAGTGTGGTGAACAATTTTGGTTACGATAGTTGCCTTAAGAAAGTTTGAAACCATTGCTCTATCAAGAACCAGAGTTTTCCCAGCAGATCAAATGGCCGTCTTATGTACCGCAGCAATTCCATGATTCGTTGGTGTTAGATGAACTCCTTTCTACTGTATGTTGGTGAGCAGATTGGGTGCTGAAGTCTTATCCATGCAGGCTGTCGAAGAGCAGCCTGCCACTCTCGTGTCGTGCTTTAATATGTGGGAGAGAAAAACTTTCTATCTACATAGGTGACCCAGTCTCTGACCTGTTGTTGGGATCCCCAAATTTATGTAGCTGGTCCAGTTAAATTTCAGCTGCAGTGGAGGTCTTGGCATTGATAATACCATTGAATATCAGTGGGAGACGGGAAGATTCCACATTCTTAGCAAATTGGAAAGTATAATTACTTTCTAATAATAAGTTCAACAAGCATTTCAGGTCTGAGATAATTTCATCTGAACTGTGATGTGATTGCTCTTCCCCACAGTCATTAAAGCAACTTTTTGATTCCACAGGATGAAAGTTTCTTATCGTGGGCACTTCCTGCACAACATTTATCCCACCGCATTCATCGACTCTCCAGAATTTCGATCAACTCAGTTGAACAAAGGAGAAAAGTTCCAGGTCAAGAAGTAGCTTTTTACCAATTCTGGGTCTGGGTGGGTAATGCATGTGCAATGTCTGTATTGAAAGGATAATGAGAAACTCATCGCAGAGGAATGAAAGAACAGAGGCTGATGCTGATGTGCTGAGTTTGGCTCTATTGGATGATACCATGGAATTAAACATACATGATACAAAAGGGCAGACTTGATTTGGACAGAAATGGAATTTTTAAAAAATATTTACAGCACGGTGGAAGCCGATTCTGGCTGCCCAGTTACACCCAAATTAACCATACATTTTGGTGAGTGGGAGGAAACCGGAGCACCCGTGTAAAACCCACGCAAACATGGGAAGAACGTGCAAATCCCATACTGGCAGCACTGGATTCGAACCTCAGTGGTTGGTGCTGTAATAATATGAAACAAAAACCAAGAATTTTCTTAGCACTCGGCAGGTCTGGCAGTATCTACCAAGCGAAAAAAAAACCTTTCGAGTAGAAGGACACAAAAAGTTGTAGTTTAGTCTGTCCACCTGTTTTTCCAGTTTCCTGACGAAGGGCTCAGGCCTGAAACATTGGTTACTTTTTACTTCCTATGGATGCTGTGTGGCCTCTGTGTCTTGCACTTGACCCCAGCAGCTGCAGATGTTCTTGTTTAACTCTAGAGAAAACCAAACTTTTCTCTCTGTATGCCTAATTTATGGAGTGTTTCCAGGATTTTCTGGAATTGTGCTTTTTGGGCACATCGTCCTTAATTTACTTTCTTAGATTTTGGTTTGAGAATCAAGCCAGAATGTAAGTAAACAATGGACATTCCCCACATGGTGGTAAATGCTAAAGATCAACCAGATTCACAATTTTCTTACTTTCTTGCTTTGGCCAACCCCTCTCTCCCCCTCCAACAAATTTATGTTCCATGTTTCTATGTCTGTCAGATGTGTTTTCTCAGTGTCTCTCTTTACCACACACACCCTCTCTCATTATCTAACCCCTCTGCCAATCACTGGCTCCCCTGAAGTGGCTCGTTCTCCTTCCCTGCAGAGACCCTTAAACTTCAACTCCGTGCTGATCCCCAGGTGAGATGCATTGTGCCATTTAAATCCACTCCTCCATCCAGAACGGTGTTGCCTTGAGATTGTGCTTTCCATGGCAATAAATTGATGATTTTCTTGCTCCCTCGGGACTAGTGAAGCTGTAATGTATTGCGATTTGTTAATATTTATTGACTACTGAGTAGAAGAATGGGTCTCTGTTCTGGTTGAGGAGAGTTATTTTCAATTTGCGTCATTGCATACCTATTGGAAAGTGCAATTTTGTGCATGGCTGCTTTGTCGCTTCTGACTTAAACACTCCTTATTTTATATTGTGAAACATGCCACCAATTTGGTTCATTTATTTACCTTTGCGGTAACAGAATAAAATGTATCCTTAATTCTCCTGTGATGACAGAATAAATAATTTTCTAAGGTGGTTCAGTGTCAGTATTTAACTGCTAGTGGAACTGTCGATTTTATGTCCAAAGAATCAGTTGCAGACTTTTATAATGTTGTTTTATATCTTTGCACATATCATTTTATTTTGAGGGCCAAAAAAACTGATTCCAGGCACCAGGTGAAACAAGAAAGCAATCCAGGGCACCACTGCTGTAAACTCAGATGCTGGGTAGACAGTGTAAATGTTTTGGTGCCTTTAAGTTTCATTCCCACCCCCCCCCCCCCCCACCCCCACAACTTGGTGAATCAAACCTCCACCTGATGTATCCCTAAATTGCATGTAGAAAATCGGAAAAGTAAATAATTTGCAGATACATCACAATCTGTTGATTACAGTACAGTGTAAAGTACACTGTTTGACCTGCTGAGTTTCTCCAGCATTGTGTGTTTACAATACTGGTCAAAGTATATGGTTTCGTACAGAATTCTGCCTACCTCAGAGATGCGCAGGGTCTTCCTCGTGGATCAGTGTTGAAGGTTTGTGCATCATGTTTGGTCTTAATTATCCATTGGGACTGAACTAATGTGTGTTTAGCAGATTGAGTTCTTCCTTTGTATCCAACACAGAATTGTACAGTAATGGTGTTTCTCGCCTATGACCTTTTCAGGTAACTATCGTGGCTGAAGATAACTGCAAGTTTTTATGCTGGTCTAGGGAGAGGCTGACTTTCTTCTTGGAGACCGAATCATTTCTTCATGAAGTATTTAAGTACCTAATTGGCAAAGATATCACAAACAAGCTGTATTCCCTGAATGACCCAACACTAAGTGACAAAGTAGGTGTTGGTCTTGTGTGTTTGAATATTATGTAATATTCCCATGGAACAAAATGCATTAGAGATGGCCTGCTCTGAAATATTTTGCATGAAATGCATATCTTTAAGAATGTTTAAAATGTCATCCAATATATCCTCACCATAGTGAGGCATATTTTGAAGCATTGCTAAAATATATGATTTAAGCTATATTCAATATATAGAACATAGTAGGCTATCCAGATGTCTGTTATATTTACCTTTCTTGAAGTAACATGATACCTTTGGGGGTCAGATCAGTTGTGGATCCTGCCTGGTCTTCATGTGCAAGCTTAAATATGAAGTGTTGCTTCTGCCACGTTATGGGAAGTCTCAGATCTCATACGTGAGTCAGGGCAGCAATGGGGAAAAGAATCTTAACTGAGTTTTGGTTTATCTTATAATAACCAAGTTATGAAATAGCTTGGTTTCTAATAACTGTGAAGTTGCTAAAGATACTTTCCATCCAGGAAAACCAAAAACCCGATGGACTTTAAGGAACAGAGGTGAGGGTTGATGGATTCAGATAGCAAATGATTGTTAAGGAAGATTTTTAGATAAACATTGAGAATTTTTTTTCAGAATGTGCATGCTGCTGACAAGGCCAGCATTTATTGCCTCATTGATTGCCAGCCTACATGAGCTGCTTCCATCTCCCTGGTAGGGTGCCCCATCGTTGTGTTGGGAGTTACAGGATTTTCACCCCAAGGTGATGAGTGATAACTTATTTCCAGTTCAGGAAATTTTCAGGGGGTTGCGTTCCAGTGAATCTGGAGCCCTTGTCCTCCTCGACTACAGAGGTTTCAGTTTTGGGAGGTGCTGTGTGAGTATTTGCAATGTATTTTACAAAGGTTACACATTGTAACCATTGTGTGCTGGGTTGGAAGGAACGGTAAATTAGGGTGGTGCAGGGGGTGCTTTGTTCTGGATGAATTTGAGCTGCTCAGGTATTGCTGGAGCTGCAGTCACCCGGAACAGACTCTCCATGGCACTCTATCACATTCCTGACAAGTAAGTCATTTGCCACAGAATACAACAGAATCTGACCTGCTCTTTTAGCAGCAATATTTATGTGGCTGATACGGTTGAGTTCTTGGTCAACGGTGAATCGCAGAATATTGATGGTGGGAGAATTGTCAGGCAATGTCAAGAGCTGACCCTCTCTTGGTGGTAATGATCATGGCCCTGCACTTCCCTGGAACAAAAATGTACTTATCATGCCCTGTCTGGGTTTTTCAGTATGCAGACAAGGACAGCTACATTTGCAAATGAGTCAGCTGATCAGCAAACAGCTTCCCTTTTGACCTTGTAACAGAAGGAAGGGTCATTGGCGAAGCAGCTGATCTGAATGGACCTTGGACACTGAAGAACCTCTGTCCCCCATGTCCTGCCTGGAGTGATGATAACTGACCTCCAACTACCTCACCTATCTACCTCTTTGCAAGGTATGACTCCAGCCTTTGGAGGGCTTTCTCCTTACTGCTCAGTTTTACCTGAGCTCCTGGATGTCACACTGGGGAATGCAGCCTTGATGTCAAATTCTCACCTTGCCTCTGGAATCCAGCTCTGTATCTGGACAAAGGCTTTGATGAAGCCTGGAGGCAAGTGGCCATAATAAAATCCACACTAGCATCAATGAGCTGGTTACTGATGAGTACGTGCTGCTTGATAGCACTGTCATTACACCTCTCAGCACCTTCCTACTGATTGAGAGTAGATTGATATGCGGCAATGAGCTGGATTGGATTTGTCTTGCTTTTTGTGAACAGGACATACTTGGCAATTTTCTAAATAATCAGGGAGATAACAGTATTACAACTCTATTGAAATGTGCCAGAGGAACAGCTAATGGTGCAGCTAGTATTTCATTCCTTGTATATCTCAACTACTTCAGTTACACTGACAATGAAATGAAACAGTAAATAACGTAACCTAATCATCGAATCCTGGCAGTTGATGGGAAGAATGTAATTGAATTGCAATGCAATTTGTAAAAGAGAATATTACTTTACTATGTGGAATTATTGTTATATTTATATCTCAGTAATGAACAGTGATTGTTGTATTGACAGATTTTCATTTTGTTGAAAAAGAATTGGCTTGATTGTAGTGGAAAAGCTTGAATATTGCAGTTCATTATTACTTGCTGCCCTGATGTTTTGCTATTGATCGTTTCAATATGGAATTTTTCAACTTGCAACTTAATTTCCTTTCCGTATCCTTTTAATAATTGGTTCGGAGTTCAGTGATTAGTGCTTATAAACCCATAAATTATGGTTGCTACCTTGACTACATCTCGCCATGCCTCCTGTAATGACTCCACTCCATTCCTCCAGCCTTGTTCTGATGGTGTATCTTTATCATCCATTGTCTTTTCCCTCAACCTCAGTTTCAATACATGATTGACAGAGCTTCCAAATGTTCCTCTGCCCTCACCCCTCTCCCAAACCAAGCAAAGATAAAATGCTCCATGGTGCTACACCCAAGCACAACATTCAACGTTCATGTCACTAAAGTTTCTGCCACTTTCCATATGAACCTCAGACGTGCCTTCTACTCCCCTTCTGTTTTCAGCATTGCACGAGGGCCATTTCATCTGTGGCTTCTTGATTTGTCCTTTTATCTCCGTCAACCATCCTTGTAAGAGTAGCACATTCTTAAAAGGCCACAGTGGAGATCACACCTGGCCTTTTACTGCTTCCCTTTGCACCACTGAAGTATTCAGCTTAAACCTCTTCCATTTTATGTGGAGCAGTCAGTGCTCATGATGGCTCCTCTGTATTGGAAAAAATTGTAGCGAGTTGTGAGAGAGCGGCTGTTTGGACTGGAGACACAGGCTGCTTGCTTGGGTGCCACAATGGAATGTTTATTTAAAACTCGCGCGCTTTCTTTTCAGGCTAAGAGTTGGACCGCGCGTATGTCCCGCTGCTTGCCTCCCACTGACGCAAGCGCCCATACCAACTTCTGGCCTGGACCGGAAGAGATGGATGTGCGCCGCCATCTTTGCCGCGGCTGCCCCGCTAACCACGCATAACAAGTGGGGCCGGTTCGTCCCAGCACACCTGTGCATTGGGTTACAACTGTGGAGTACATCGCTGCTCAGTCCACAAACATGACTCTGAGCATCCAGTTGCCTTGAAGATAATTCTTCATTCACTCTGATCTCCCTGACTTTGGCCTCGTATCTATTCCATAAAAACCCAACTTCAGCTGAAGGAACAGCTGCTCATCTTCCAAGCAGGCATGTGATGGCCTTCAGGATTCAGCAATATCAGATATCCAGTCTTTCCATTTTGTTACAGAGAATTGTTTTGTTTCAGATCTCCAATGTTTTGTATCTCTCAGTTCCAGCATTTTTTCTCTCTCTTTCCCTGTCCATCTCCTTCTGTTTACATTTCCACCAGACAGACCTGTGATAAACATACCCTCATAGAGTCACACAGCACAGAACAGTAGCTTTTGGCCCATCTTGTCCACACTGACCAAGTTGGCAGTCTGGGCTCGTCCCATTTGCCTGCATTGGTCCATATCCTTCCAAATGTCTTTTAAATCTCTTCTCTCCCTCCAGAATCAGTTGCTGTCAGAAATAGACTGTGAGCATTAATTTTATCCACGTCCCTCATGATTTTATAAACTTGTGGCGTAGATTGCGGAGATCGGGCCGGCACATCGCGCGGCAGCAGACGCGGACAGAGATCGCTAAAGCGACTCCCAGGACAACGAACCGGCGAGGGTAGAAGCTGGGGCAGCATCAGACCAACAGCCCTAAAATGGCATTGGTCAAGCTGCCCAGCTAACTCAGCAGAAACAGGCTGGGGAAAGAAAGGCCTTCATATGCATGAATGTTCTCGCCCGCTGTTGTTATTCATATGGCTGACTCAGTCAATCACAAAAACGGTGGGAACTTGAAAAGTATAAAAGCAGCCTTTCCAGCCCTAATAAAGGAGTGCCACACTGTGTGTGTGTGTGTGTGTGTGTGTGTGTGTGTGTGTGTGTGTGTGTGTGTGTGTGTGTGTTACAAACTTCTAAAAGGTCACCCTTCAGCTTCCTGTGCTTCAGGGAATAAAGACCCAGCCTCTACTTACAATACAAGTCCTCCAATCCTGGCAATATCCTGGTCAATCTCGTCTGCATCCTTTGCAGCATATTGATATCCTTCCTATAGCTGGATGACCAGAAATGTACACAGTATTGGGGTGGAAGGGATGATTAATTAGCATCTCATCAACAGCTTGTACAGGTCTATAATGAGGTCCCAACCTTTGTCTTCAGTACCACTCCCAATGAAGGCAAGTTCACCACCTTGCCCACATGAGTCACCACGAATGGGGGAACTGTGCATTTGTACACCTGCCACTTGCTGCACAATTCCTTCCCCAGTTGGACTAACTCGAGTGCAACTCCTCGTGCTTGTCAGAGTTAAGTAGCATTTCCCACTCCTTGGTCCACCTTTCCAACTGATCTAGATCCTGTTGCAAACTTGGATATCCTTCCCCACTGTCAACCACACTACTGATGTGGGTCGCCTGCAAATTACTAATTGTGTTGGCTGTGCGGCAACATGACCATAGGTGCTCATTAGTCTGTCTCACTCTCCAGCCATCTCACACGTCCCCTTTGTTTTCTCCACACTGCCTTTGGTTTCGTCTCACTGCGCCAATTACTTTTGAGTTTGAACTTTTCCATGTTCTGCTGAAAAGTTCACCTTGTTTCTCCGCAGGCGCTGTCTGACCTGCTGAGTATAATCAGCATTTTCTGCTTCTACTAATGCTGAGTAACTGTTGGGTGCAGTCGGAGCAATGGATAAATGGTGGAGGAAACAAGTCTTTAAGAAGCAGTAAGCAATAATTAAAAGCTAAGGATAAAGATAGAAAGTTTCACCGTGGTCTTAGTGATGCTTTCGTTTGGCTCAGGTTGGTTTGGATAAGCAGGAGAGGATTGCGATTGTTACGGGACTTGAGCGTGGAAAATGTTGCCACTTTCGCTTTAAGTCCCCTGTGGTGGGCAATTCTTAGTGTTAAAGTGGAGTTTGGACAAAGAGGAACTGAACATGCAGGCGGAACTGAATCCCAGCTACGTGAAGAGGAGTTCAGGCAGTAAGTAGATCACTTAAAGTGAATGTTTAAAGTTTATGAAATTATTAAGATGAAAACAAATTCCTTAATGTTTGTTCATATTGCAGCATATTTTGGGGGGGAAAGATCTGGCAGGATTTTTTTTGTGCATATCAACAGGGAGATTTTACTTGGGGTAAATAATTTTTCCCTTCACACCTTAACTGGGGAGAGGTAACTCCATACAACCAAAGTTTTGATGATTTAATGGAACTTTCAATAGAAAAATTATGGACTGGTACTTGCCTCATCTCAACTGCTGTTGCAATTTCTGGTTTAAAATGTTTTATTTACCGCGCATACATTTTGAATTTTCATTGTCTCACATCCATTTTCTGAGGACACCAATGAGAGGTGATCTCATTGAAATGTACAAACTTTTTCTGGGGTTTCTCAGGATCCGTGCTGCACTGACTTGGTAGTTCAGGGGTCAAGGACAAAGTTAGGGGTTGGGGGGGTTACAGGCAGGGGGAGGAAAAAGTTGGAAGGCAAAAATTGACAGATGCTGGAAATTTGAAGTAATAACAGGAATTGTAGGTCAAGTAGCAACTGCAGAATGTTTATAATTAATGATAGATCATTTGTGTTTTCATTCCAAGGTGCTTCATTAGAATTGGGAGGGAGAGAAAACAAACTAGCATTCAGTCCGAGAGGATGGGTAGAACAAAGGGAATATCTCCAACAGTGTGAGTAAAGATTGGCAGTTAGAGTAGCCATTAGGATGAAATTATGCTTTCTTATTTGTACGATATGTTACTAATAATGGGGCTGTGGGACATGTTCAACTGGTCAGACTATATTAATAAAAAGTAGAAAAACTGAGCCAAAGGAAAAGGTCAATTCTCATACAGATCTAAAGGAAGCCTTCATTACCTGCGTGCAATACCCTTCATCAGGCCCAGGCCCGAATTGTTGGTCACCCTTGACTTCCTGTGGATGATGCGTGATCTATATGCTGAGCTTATCCGGCTTTCTTGTATATTGCATCTGTGGATTTTAACAGCGTGAGTTACTCGAATTTGGAGAATTCAGTGATTAAATCGAGGAAACAAAAATAAGAGAACAGTATGCTGAACCCTTCCAGTTTGAAGTCAAATCTGTTGCTTTGTTTGATTGTCATCTGGCTATTGGAAATCTGTCTCCCTTCTATCTCAGATGCAAAGATTAAATTCCATAATACCAAGTGAGATGGGAAAGATGCAGATCCATCATGTCCCTGTGGATAAATTGCACTGAGAAGCAATATTGTTCTGTGTACCTTTTAATCTAAAAATCTAGTGTCCTTTCCATTACAGAAAGCCAAAAATATAGAGAGGCAACCGAGCCTGTGTTCCCAACTTTCAATGATGAGGGTGAGAAACAGTATGGCCAGTACAAGTGACACCGATGATGGAATGTCCCATTTCCTACACGGAGGTTCTACCGCTTCATCAATCCGTGAGCCCCCCACAAATCGCACCTTTCTCCACCCTTCTTGCATGCTCCAAGAAATTGTGGTGGCTTTTCAAGATGTGAACTTACACGCAGACTAACTGATGACCAAAATATGAATCAGCTTTAAAAACTGTTGCTTATTTTGGACCAACCCTTTCGTGCTAATAATAATGAAACATAAATCCCAGTAACCTTGCTCCAACACTGCAAATAGTTTAATATAATCAATGGAATGATTTTAACCTGGATCAGTTCTTAAAACCGACCAGGGCAAGTAATGATTGACATTCCAGATGGTGCACAATATTCCACTCAATTACCTTTCGATACATCAGTTATCAGACTGATAGTCCTTTCTAAATTTTTTATTACATTCTAAATCCAATTATGTTTCCATATACACCAAACTGACCATAATTCCTGATCAAACAAACACTCAAATGATGTGTATTTATAAGAGTAACAAAAAGCCTGGAAGGAAAATTATTTCAGATGGTGTCTAAATTACTCATTTAATTTTCAGACCAAGGGTTTTATGTAATTTCCCCTTAAGATAAAAAGCGTTTTAAAAATATCTGCATAATCTGCAGCCTGTATACAGTATAGCGCATAAAAAAAAACAAAAAAAACCAAAAAACGAAGTATTACAACTTGAAATCTGATTGCCAGTTTCAAAATCAGATTCATCCTTTTTCACATCATTCCACAGAATAAAGCTCAGTTGCATCTGTCTTCTGACCTAATTCTGTACTTATGGCCAAGGTCGTAATTGTAACTGTATGCTCCCTTGTGTGTGCCTGTGAAGTGTTTTGTGCCTGAAGTTAACACTTTATTACTCTTCCCGTTTTCTAAAAAGGAACTAACTTGCAAAACTGTTGTTACTTACCCAAATGGAAATAACTGCATCCTCATCCCATCTGCAACTTACAACATGGACCTGAGTCCTGAAGACAAAAGGTCTCTGCATCAGTATCAAGCCATAATCATGTTGTTCTAATTCAAGAAAAGCTTTGATTAAACTCCTAGGTCCAAGGAGGAAAATATAGTTATCTTTGCTTTAATGGTGGCTACAGTTAAGCAGAGTGCCTGAGGCAGGGTTTGTAACTGAAAACTCAGGACTGAACCACTGCTCCAGGTTATGATCTGGTGCTGTGCTGTAGAGCAGGACTGATGGAGGTTGTATTTGGAGAAATTATGCCTTCTGAACTGGATGTACAATGACACTAATTGAAGAGGGGGTGAATATTGTGTGCACACCAGGTAATGAAATGGGCGCTCCTTTTGAGCTGCTCTTAATAGTGGAGTTTCTGAAACTCTTTACAGTTTTAACAAATCCGATGGCAAGGATTAAAAAAAAAGCAAGAGTTAATTGTTTTGCCTGAATCATAATCCCATCAAAAGCATATTTAAGAGATGAGGTTTCAGTTTTGTATTTTATCCAGACTGAGGATAATGCTAGTTCTAATCTTGTGAACAAAGTCAGCTTAGTTTTATGACGATGACATTTTGCCCAGATTTCAGTAATTATTATTCAGATCTGCCTGTGTTTTTTTCCTCTTCAGTAGATTGAGCTGCATTTTACCAATTGAAAAAGGAAAGTGTGGCACCTTTCATAATAGTGTTGGGAGAACTTTCCGCGAGCTTCCTAGTTCCTGTCTTTTTTTTGTAGAAATATGTACACTTCGAAATAATGTGTCACCGAGCAGACAGTTTTGCAAACTGAACAGTTCTGTGTATCAGTGTTCTGCATCATGCAAGCTCTGAAAGATTTCACTGTAAGTATTGCAGATGCTCTGGTACAGTGTGAAAACTGAGCACACTTAGAACGGCAGTAAAAATATACTTAGGTAGGTAAACAGAATGCTACCCAGACACAAACTTGAAAACCTGGTATGGCTTTGTCTGCTGTAAATACTGGTCAGTGATGTCAGTTGTGTGATCAACAATGAGCATCTAGTTTGTTTTGAAAGTTTGCCAGTGGGCAAATGGGATACACAGAACAAGGGAAGACATAAGAATTGTTTCTTAAAGGTGAGCAGAAGTAAAGTTTCAGATGAAAGACCCTTCATAAGAACTGGCAAAGAGAAAAAAATAAATGGATTTTGAATTGCATGGAAAATTGTGGAGGGATGGATAGAACAAAGGAAATATCAGTGATAGGGTGAGGTGAGGGGTGCTGCAGGGATAACTTGGTGAGATAATATAGTGGATGGGTTAATGGAAGCAAAATGCAGGGCTGTTGGACGCACAGGGCAGGTCAGGCTGTTCTAGAAGAGCTGAGTCCATCCTTGCATGTGGTGGACATGGTGGAAATGGCCAGTTTGGATAGAGACAGAGAAAGTGAGCTGCGGAATTTGATTTGAAACCTGGAAACTACAGAGAACCCAGTGAGAAGATAAAACTCAGTTCTTCAACCTTGCATAAACTCTCATAGCAGTGTTGAAGGCCACAGACAGATTGGTCAGAATGTGAGGGAGGGTGGGGAGTTAACTGGCAGCTATCTACGAGCTTTGAGTTATCTGTGCTGACTCAATGCCAGTGCTCCGCTACACCGCTACCCACTCTGGGGTTACTCCAGTGCAAATGAGACCGCATTGTGAACTTTGAATGCAGAATGGTTGGGCAGATTAAATAAGGAGGGACAATGTAGTCAAAGTTGTGCAGTTGCAAAAGGTGGTGTAGGAACTGTTGGACCTGCGTGGACAAATTGGGCCAAAGGCCCTGTTTCTGTGCTGAGTAGCTCTATGACATTGACTCATGCATGTAGATGTGCATAATTCATTTGAAGTGGAGAAGTATGTTGAGCATTAAGTCATGTGGTACCTTTTCAAAATGTTGGTTAAGCCATAGCTGAAGCCCATTGAGGAAGGTCCAATACTTGATGTGAGGGATTTCAATTCTAAGGTTAGACCAGATAAGATGTGATTGTTCTTCTCCATGTAAAGAAAGTTCACAGGAGATTGAACTAGAGGGTACAAGCTTGTCACAAAAGTAAATGGCTCAAGGCCTAAGATCCAAAATTTTATGCAAAAGATGCAAGATGTGTGGTGCAAAAACATGTCTAGAGAATGGTTAGGATTCAACATCACTAAGTTTATAAGTAGTCCAAACCGAATAAATTGGTACTCAGAGAAGAATTGTTAACAAACAATTTGTAAGGCAACAGGGAAAGTGCAGGGAACTGACAATGAGGAGAGTCCTCTAGGAAGAAGTGGTATAGATTTGATGGGCAGAATGGGCACCTTCCGTACTGCACAAATTTTAAGATGCTGTACAGGAATTGAAAACACTTTTTTTCCAAAGCAGGGAAACTACGTAATTGAAAACCCCAAATATCATGTACATCCCAAAAGCATAAATTAATATTTTCTCATAACCTGTTGGTCAAGTTTTGAATTGGGGTGAAGTCAGAGAGATTTTTGGTGACAGTGCATCCAACTGCTGCACAAGTTCCCAATCTGAGAGTAGTGAACTCTTGGAGCTCCCCACCACAGAAAGTAGTTGGGGCCAGTTAGATGGATATATTTAAAACGGCTCTTATGGTTGAAGGGACATAGGGGTGGGAGAGAAAGCAGGAATAGGGTGCTGAAATCCGATGATCAGCTATGATCATATTGAATGGGGTTACCAGTTTGAAGGGCTGAATGGTCTCCTATTTGCTAACTGCACCTGGTTGTAGGGTTTAGCTTCCTGATATTTCAAATTTTTGGTTTATTTTACGAACAAGCCAGTGGAACTGCAGATAGGCAATTTTGCAGTGAATATGCAATGGATATTTGGGATTTTAATATGCAGGACAACTGACGATAAACTTAGCTGAAGGATTGTGGGGAAAAGGTGCCTGTAGCGAGAATGAAGTATCATTAAAATGGGTGAATTAATTGCCAGTTAAGGTAGAAATGCGGAGACAGAAGGGATTAGGAGAGAAAGAGGATACAGTTCAGAAGTTTTTCAAAAAGTTAGTTTGTATATTTTTCTCAATAAATCAGAAAAAATTCCAATTTTGTATAAGATACTTTTCAATCTCTGGGAGGTTGGTTGACAGCAATAAGCCACTGAGAAAACTTGGACTTGAAATTGGGATTGAGCAATTAGGGTGAAAAATTTGAGACAACTAATCAAATTTATTGATGAATAACCTGCATGGACTAATATGAGTTCGTTTGGATGAGAGTATTTGATTGCAGAGAGTTTTTATTTTATTTCTGTTTCTCTTGTGTACCACAGAGAGGTCCCCATATGCTAGGACTTCGGGAAAAATGAGACCCATTGAGGAGAGTATTGAGGATGATGTCTTTGAGCCACCTTCACCGGTAGTCCACTGTGCTCCAACTGGTCCTGGTCCGAGCGAACAGGGATCTTGCAAATAGGTTTTGTTGCTTTTAACCATTGACACACAGCCAGCTCTGGGAACTGTGTAGAACACACGTTGGTCCAAGATTTAGTGTGTTCATTTCCTTCTTCACCGTCTGTCACTTTCCAACTTGTTGATTGTGAAATAAAACGTGAACATAATATTGCTGGAGGAGCATTTGCATGTGAGAAAATACTCATTAGCACTTTAGTCTTTTCACTGAAGCACCATCCCACATTCCCCCCCCCCCCCCCCCCCCCCCACAAATCAAATTTTGGTTCATGATCTGTCTTAATTAACATCAGAGGCAGATTAGAGCAGTCCCACTTTTCTTTCCAGTAATGAGGTTACTGTTCAGAAATGATGAATGAGGGTTGATTCTCTGTATAAAAATATTCTCTCCTATCTTCTCCAAACTGAGAGTTGGTTGTATGCCAAGTCAAGTTGAAAGTCATTTGCTGGGATTTGGGATTTTGAATAGTTAAGGGCACAGAAGATGTTCCAGCCTAGAAATTAGCTGTTTATTATGAACCTCCTTGACGTCTGATCCCTAAAACAATGATACGTTTGTCAGTGGGGATGAGTCTGTTGGTAGTAATTCCTCCCTTCCTCTTATAAACCGACAGGCTTTCCTCAGGGTTGCCAGTGACTGTGGAAATCTTGTCCCATTTTTTTGTAAATCCAAAATATTTGAGAACTGGGTCAGAGGCTCGACATTGGGGAGTCTGAAACAAAAGAGTTGGAATGATTTGGTTCAATTTTCCTCCCTCATGATGCTCCAGATATGAGAGTCAAATGGAAAGAATGCCCTCCCACTGATGGCCAACACATACATTGCATCATGCTTACTGCAGAACGACCAGAGAGCTAGCAAATGACAGCCATTCTGTTTCAATGTTAATTGTCAATCTTCAATCACAACATTGAATTTTAAGGACTAAGCAAAATAAATATTTTCACCTTTATTAAAAGATTGTAGACAAAGGGAGCAGGGGGTCTAAAGATTCCATCGTCTTGGAATCAAAGATTGATTGCCAGGTGAGAGTTAACTGTTTGAGTCACTGAGTCCTATAGCAGGGAAGCAGGCCCTTCGGCCCAACATATCCTTTCCATCCGAGCTAGTCCCATTAGCCTGCGTTTTGCCTCACTACTCCAGCCATTCTCAACCCTTTTTATGGACTATGGTCCCCTTAGGAAGCAGTCAAATATTAGTTTCTTCAGTACTTCTCTCTGACCAACTTCATAAAAAGCATGAAAAAAATCTTATGTTTCATTGCATGCCCCTGCCCTCTCCCTACCCCCCCCCCCACTTTTTAAATGTGCTCTAGCCGTACTGCCCCCGTTGAGAATGGGTGCTCTAATCCTTTCTGTCCTTGCATCTGTCTAAATGTAGGGAAACATGAAAGTCTGAAAACGTTGCGATTGTAGTAAAAACACAAAAATGCCAAGGAACTCAGAAGGTATCTGAAGAAGCGTACAGGCTTGAAACACTGGTTGTATACATTTACCTTCCATGGACGCAATGTGACCTGCTGAATTCCCCCAGAACTTCTGGGGTTTTTTTACTACCTCTTTAGAATGTTGCAATTGTCCCTGATTCTAAAACTTCCTTTGTCAGCTCGTTCTGTAAGCCCACCACCCTCTGAATAAGTTTCCCCTCGGGTCCCTTTTAAATGGTGCCCATCTCATCTACGCCCTCTAGTTTTAGATTCGCCTACCCTGGGGAGAAAGGCAATGACAATTTACCTCATTTATTTAACTTGGATGGTTATGGGCTTCTCCGGCCCATTAGCCTGCACTGCCCAAACACACCCATGTGATCAGTTAACCCATAAACCCTGTAGGTCTTTGGAATGTGAGAGGAAACCGGAGCAGCAGAAGGAAACCCACTCAGACACACGGAGAGCATGCACACTCCTAACAGATAGTGCTATATTAGCTTTGTGCTAACCCCGTTGTCCCTCATGAGTTTATAAATTTATGCTCCAGGGAGAAAACCTTCAGCTCTTCACCCTCTTAATTCACACCTCCCCATCCCAGTAACACCCTCCTGAATCTTTTCTGCACCTTGAAGAGCTGGATGACCACAAATGCACACAGTATTCCAAGTCTGGTCTTGGCTACATCTTGTACAGTTGCAACAGGACACCTGCTCCTCTACTCAACGCCTTCTCATAGTACCGCATACCTGCATACCCAAGCCTCTTTATTCGACAAACACTCCTCAAGGCCCTTCCAGTCCATGCCCTGATTTAACCTACCAAAGTGCAAAACCACGAGCTTAAATTCCATCTGCCATTTTGTGGCCTACTTTCCCAGTTCATCTGGTTCATGTCAGATAACCCTTTTCACTGTCATGTGAGTTGCTCTCATTCTTCATTTGTATCTGTGCATTTTTAATTGAATCAACATTTATTTTTTGTCCCCAGTAGTTCCTGAGTTGAGCGACTTAATTTGAGAGGGCAGTTAAAAGTTGCCCATTTAGCTAAGGCTCATGTACAGGCCAGTCCCTGTCATGGCAGATTTCAGTCCCTAGGGGGCATTAGCAATTCAACAGCAGAAGAGAACATTTAAAATTTGGACATACAGTGCTGAAACAGGCCTTTTCGGCCCACGAGTCTGTGCCACCCAATTTACATCAATTAACCTGCTCCACCGATACATTTCGAAAGGTGGGAGGAAACCAGAGTCCATGGGGAGAATGTACAAACTCCTTACAGATAGCACAGCATTCGAACCGCGGTCCAGATTGCTGGCATTGTAAAGATGATGCACTAACCGCTATGACAAACCATGTAGCCCTCAGCAACCCAGAAATTAAATGAGCCTTTTATTCTAGATTTGTGTAATTACTTGGTCAATGCCCCTGTTGCCTGCATCTCCTAATACTTGGATATTAATCCAGTAACATAGACAACAGACTCGCCAAGGCAAATAGCGCCTTTGGAAGACTACACAAAAGAGTCTGGAAAAACAACCAACTGAAAAACCTCACAAAGATAAGCGTATACAGAGCCGTTGTCATACCCACACTCCTGTTCGGCTCCGAATCATGGGTCCTCTACCGGCACCACCTACGGCTCCTAGAACGCTTCCACCAGCGTTGTCTCCGCTCCATCCTCAACATCCATTGGAGCGCTCACACCCCTAACGTCGAGGTACTCGAGATGGCAGAGGTCGACAGCATCGAGTCCACGCTGCTGAAGATCCAGCTGCGCTGGATGGGTCACGTCTCCAGAATGGAGGACCATCGCCTTCCCAAGATCGTATTATATGGCGAGCTCTCCACTGGCCACCGTGACAGAGGTGCACCAAAGAAAAGGTACAAGGACTGCCTAAAGAAATCTCTTGGTGCCTGCCACATTGACCACCGCCAGTGGGCTGATAACGCCTCAAACCGTGCATCTTGGCGCCTCACAGTTTGGCGGGCAGCAGCCTCCTTTGAAGAAGACCGCAGAGCCCACCTCACTGACAAAAGGCAAAGGAGGAAAAACCCAACACCCAACCCCAACCAACCAATTTTCCCTTGCAACCGCTGCAATCGTGTCTGCCTGTCCCGCATCGGACTGGTCAGCCACAAACGAGCCTGCAGCTGACGTGGACTTTTTTACCCCCTCCATAAATCTTCGTCCGCGAAGCCAAGCCAAAGAAGAGAACTTAACCACTATACTACAGTCTGTTATCCACCTAGCCTTTTATTTTCTGTGATTCTCTCCATTGCAGCTTTGACAGCTGCCTTTGAGAATCCAGTGGAATTCTCTTGCTGAGACTCTCACCTCTATGCCTCTTCACTTGTTTCCCAGTTTCCTTGGATCCCAGCTTATGCAGGAGGGAAATTACTGGTTATTTCAAGAGAATTGAGACACAAGAGACCGGAGATGCTGGAATCTATATCAGAAAATGCTCAGAAAGCCAGGCAGCATCTGTGGAGAGACACAGCCAGGCCATGTTTTGGGTTGAAACCCCACTTCCAGACCTGCAGCAGGGTTTTGACTCAAAGCGTCGACACTCAATTTCCATCCACAGAACAACTGCTGGAGGAACTCCTCGGGTCAGGCAGTATCCATGGGCAGAAACAGTCAGTGGATCAGGTCAGGACCTTTTATCGGGACCAAATTCCTCCTGGCTATTTTTTAAGCAAAATAATTGTGCATACTAGATTAGAATTAAACTAACTTTCAAGAATGATGATGGAGTTTTGCCTGTCATTCATTGACCAAGGCTTCAATGGACCTAAAACCACTGGAATAAATAATTAAAGAGAAAATTAAAGGACACCTCCATTCAAATAACCTTATAAATGTCAGTCATTGTGTCTTTTGGTCATACAGTGTTTATATAAACAATCTGAAATAGCTGCCCATATTTGATAGAAGCACATTCCCTTTGCAAAAGGTCTTCAATGAAATGGTCCACTGAAGAGGTGATACTTATTGAGGCTAAATCATGGATTTGAATCAGTAGCTGATAAAGTTTGGGAAGCAGAGTAGCCTAAAGGGAGCTGGAACACAATAGGCTTGAGTATTTTGTGAATGTTTCAGGGAAGTGTGCTGGGACTTGTTTCATTTCAGAAGCATACAAATGCCCAAACTGTTAGACTTAGAGTAGGATGTTAAATTTGCAGACGACTTCTTAAGTTTAGAGTTAGCCAGTGCAGCTGAGAACTTATGAACAGTTTGGCAGAGTTTAATTGCATGTTAAGTTACAGTTATAACCATTTATGGAGCGGAAACAGGCCATGTTGGCCTTTCGAGTCCGCACCGGTTCACTGATTTTGTGCGCCTTCTTCAGGCATTGGTCCCAGTAGATCTTCATTCAATAACGATGGGCAAATTCAGTGCAGGTGGAATCAGATGGAATGGAGACCAATATAAGCTATTTCTTTAAATACTTCTGTAGTTCCATTTTATTTTTTGCTACCAAGGGTGAGACAGTAACTTCCATTTAGTGAACTAAAATTTTAATCAGTTTGCCATAAGTTTTTTTTCAGATACAAGTACATTTTAAAATGTTCTGGTGCAGCTAGTAGAACTGCTGTCCTAATGATGTGGTTTGATTCCTGACCTCCAGTGCAGTTAATGTGGTTTGCATGTACTTCCTATGTTCCCTGGGTGCTGTCATTTCTTACCATGTGGGCCACTAAATTGTCCCAAAAATGAAGGATGAGTGAGAGGATATGGAGGAAGTTGATGCCCATGTGGGAGGATGAGGTCATAGGGGAATGATACAGCTCTGTGAGTTAGCATGTACCTGATGGGCTGAATACTGTCCAGAGCTGCATCACTGCAATCTGTCATTTTTTTTTTGTAGCATCCAAGTGGACACACGAGCCACTTAACCACACAGCTAAAATCATGCCTTTCTTCGTTTACCCATCGGTCTCTCAGAGTTGAAAGAAAAAAAGTCTAAATTCTCAAACAGCAAGCAAAAATGGTGGTGGGGGAATGCAATGGGGAATGATTTCATAGAGATTGCGTGGGATAGAAGTGCCTGCGTGAATTTCTGGGTTGGCACAATTCTGCCATCATTTATCGCCCGTCGTTAATTGTCATTGAGAGGTGAGCCACCCACTGCTACCTTTGCAGGCCACTCAGATGAGTCAAATCTTTGAAGCGTGGCTGCTGCCATATTAGATATGCTGTGCTCTAGCTCTGAGGGTAAATTTCCCCCTTCAGGTACTTTATGTGAAGGACATTTGCTTTCATGTGTTTTGCTGATTATATGTCAAATTAGTGGAAGAGAAATGATGATTTAATTGGTTTGCAATTTTAGAATGTTACATTTTATTCACATTTTTCCCCACAATAAAAACATCATGTAACATTGTTATGAATTCAATTTTTCTTTTTTTTTTATATAAATGTTCCAATATGTTGCAAAAGATGATGACTACATCTGAGGTATACATATAATTATCCTTGTGAAGCTAGGAATGTGATGGATCAGTGAGTCCTGTTAGGTCTGCTTTGTTCATGAATGAGTGAGACAAACACCAGGCTGAGTCGAAATCAGGGTTCTTTGTTCTTTATTACCGGATTGTAACACTTGCGACCAACCATGTTAGTCGGAGAATGCATTCTGCTGTTATCAGCAAAATGGTGATTTTTTATACCCTTGGATACGTGCTTAGAACATCATCATATCATTACTTGTCCAATGACTAAAACTGTTGCTATCCTTTTCCTGCTAGCTTCCTGCCTCTCAATCCATCAATGTCTCTCTTATCTTGTAAGTACAAGGATGCATTCACATCTTGTTACAGCCCTGTACATTCCCATCTCATGATGTTTTACCTAACAGGAGTACAAGGACACCTCCCCTTCTTGTTACTGCCCTGTACAGGGTAACTCCCTACACATTCCCATCTCATGATGTTTTACCTTACAGTCCCCAGTTATGATTTCTCTCCAGTCCAAACCACAGATCGATTTCTTAAGTAAATGATGGGAGAATTGCAACTTATCCATGTTGAGTTGGTTTCCCTTGGCGTGGAGAAGCTGGAGTGAGTAGGAAACCTGCTAAAGGTATGGAAAATGAGGGATGGAGAGGTGGAAGAGAAACTTTTCATTATAATGCAGATGTCTAAAGCCAGAGGGCATAGGTTTCAGGTGGGGTTTGAACATCAATCAGTATAGCACAGGTAGAGGCCCTTCGGCCCACGTGTCTGCTCCAAAGATGATGCCTAAATCAAACTAAAAATCTGCTGCTTGCACTGGTAGATATCCCCCCCACCCCCCAGCCCTTCCATATGCGTCTGAAGCTTCTTCAGTGTTACTATTGTATCTGCTTCCACCGCTACGTAGCCCTTCACTAGAATCTACCACTCTTTGTTGAATATATTTGGCCCATACATATCTCCTGAACTTCCTGTCCCCTTACCTTAAACAAATGTCCTACAGTGTGTGACACTGTTGACCTGGGGGAAAGATTTTGATGGTCTATCCTATTAATGCCCCTCATTATTTTCTACACCCTCATCAGCTCTCCACTCAGCCTCCTATGCTCCAGAGAAAACAACTCTAGTTTGTCCATTCTCTCCCCATAATTTATGCTCTCCAAACCAGGCAATATCCTGGTAAGCCTCCACATCCTTCCTGTAATGGGGCAACCAGAATTGCATACTGCATTCCAAGTACAGCCAAACCAAAGCTGTTTATACTCACAGCTCCAACCAGTGAAGACAAGGATATCATGTTTTCTTTACCTCCTGTGTGGCCACTTTCAATGTGCTATAGACCTGGACTCCATCCGCCCTCTGTACATCAACACTTAAATGCCTTGCCATAAATTGTATACATTCCTCTTCCATTTGACCTCCTAAGGTGCACATTTCACACTTGTGCACATTAAACTCCATCTGCCATTTCTCAGCCCATATCTGTAACTGATCTATAGGCTGTTGCATTATTTGATAACCCTCTACAATTTAAATTTAGACATACAGCACGGTAACAGGCCATTTCAGCCCACGAGTATGTGCCGAAGGTGTGTGTTAATTGGCCACCCCTGCTCTACACTGTCCACAACTGCATCATCTGCAAACTTACCCACCTACCTACTTTTTATCCAAGTCATTTATGTTATCACAAACACTGATCCCTGCAGAACACCACTGGCCACAGGCATCTAGTCCGAATCGCAGCCTTCCACCACTACACTCTGTCTTGGGCCATCAATTTTGTATCCAAATTATCAACTCACTGTGGATCCCATCATCTGCTCGTTCTGGATCAGGCTACCTGGACCATATCAAACACCTCCATAAAGTTCATGTAGACAACTTCCAATGCCCTACCCTCATCAACCACCTTTGTCAACTAAAAGAGCTCAATAAAAGTAGTCAGACATGATCTTCCTCTCACCAAGCCATGTTGACAGTCCCTAATCTGACCATGACTTGCCACATGTCTATAAATCCTACCCATAAATATCCTTTCCCATAGTTCCCTTCCCACTGATGTGCTGCATATTGGCCCATAATTTCCCGGATTATCCTTTTTCCCTTCTTGAACAAAGGTACAACATTAACCATGATCCAGTCCTCTGAGAACTCTCATGACTAAGATTTTTGTTAAGCCCTCAGCAATATCTGTCAACATCAGGCCCAGGGAACATATCCACCTTCAGGCTCCTTAAAAGACCCAACACCACTTCTTTCTTAATACCTGAGCATTCTCCACATAATGCTCTCCATCACTGTCTATGTCCTTCTCCTTGGTAAACAGCCCAATTCCTCTGACTCCATATGATTCTCTCCTTTGTTTGTCCCTGAGTGGTCCTGTCCTCTCCCGAGTCAACCTTGTGTTTTTAATGCCAGTGTAAAATGCATTGGGGTTTTCTTTAGTCCTACTCATCAAGGACATTTAATGGTCTCATTTAGCTTTCCTAATGCATCTGAGCAAAATACTTTCCACCCACAGGATCGTTCAATCTGGAACGCTCTGCCTGAAAAGGTGAAGGAAAGAACTCCAACAACACGAGAAAAAAACATGGATGAGCTCTGGGATCACTATAGAAGACTACTGACCAAGTGTGGATAAATGGCTTTAGCAAAGCTGACTACAAATGATTCAGAGAATTGCCATTCTCTACAAAGAAGACCATAGCATTATAGCATTGTACAGACCCTTCAACCTACAATGTTATGCCAAGCTAACAAACTTAACCTTCCCTACCGCACACTTAATACCCCCTATTTTTCTTGAATCCAAGTCAAATAGATTTTTAAATGTCCCTATTGTACCAGGCTCCATCACCATCCCTGGCACGCTGTTGTGGAAAAAGAAACTCTGTATGAAACTTACCCCCGACATCGCCCCTAAACTTTCCTCTGCTCATCTTAAACACATGTTCTCTGGTATTTGCTACTTCCGTCCTGGGATAAGGTGCTGGCTGTTAATCTTATCTATTCCTCTCATAATCTTGTAGACCTCTATTGTCACCTCTTATCCTTCACTCCATAAGACATGCTGTCCAATCTAGGCATATCCTGGTAAACCTCCTTTTCACATTCTCCAAAGCTTCCACATCCTTCCTGTAATGGGTTGACCAGAAATGAATGCATATTCCAAGTGTGGGCTAACCAGGGTTTTATAGAACTGCAACCTTACCTCACAGCTCTTGAACTTAAATCCACTGACTAATTAAGCCCAGCATACCATAAGCAATTTTAACTACCCTATCAACCAGTGTGACAACCTTGAGAGATCTATGGATTTGGACCCCAATGTCCCTCTATTAAGAATCCTGTCATTAACCATGTACTCCACCTTCAAGTTCAACTTATCAAAATGCATCACCTCACCCTCGTCTGGATTAAATTCCATCTGCCACTCCTCCACCCAACTCCATATCCTGTATAAATCTCACCCTGACCTATGACAACTTTCTACACTATCCATGTACAGACGTAATGATGCATCATTCCACTTCTTCGTCCAGGTCATTTATAAAAATCACAGAACAGGGGTCCCAGAACAGATCCCTGCAGAAATTCCACTAGTCACTGATCTCCAGACAGAATACATTTCATCTACTACTACCCTCTGCTTTCTCCAGGCAAGCCAATTCTAACCCTAACCCAAGGTTCCATGGATCCCATGCCTCGTGATAGCTGAATGAATCTACTATGAGGAACCTTGTCAAATGCCTTACTAAAATCCATGTACACTACATCTACTATCTTCCCTTCATCAATGTCTTTTGTCACTTCCTCAAAGCTCTTAATTAATCTCACAAAGCCATGCTGACTATCCATGAGAAGACCTGCTTCTCTAAATGCTCGTAAATCCTGCCCCTAGGAATGGTCTCCAATATTTTTCCTACCACTCACATAAACTTCATTAGTCGATAATTCCCAGGATTCCTCCTATTATTTTTTTGAAACCAGGGGACTACGTTTGACATTCTCCAATCTTGTGGTACCTCACCTGTGGCCAGGGAATAGACAGAGATCATTGCCAATGCCCAGCAATCTCTTCCCTTGTTTCCTGCAGTAATAAGGGGTATATCTTGTTCGGTCCCGGGGGCATCAATTCCAATGTTTTTAAGAAGCTCCAACACTTCTTTATTAACCTCAACATGCTCCAGCACATAAGCCTGTTCAATGCTGACCTCATATTGAGCAAGGTCCCTCTCTCTGGTGAACAATGAAGCAAAGTATTCATTTAGGACCTCCCCTACCTCCTCTGTTTCCAGGTATGTTGCTTCCTTTAGCCTTAAGAAGCCCTAGAGTGCCTTAGAATGCCTTAGAGCTTTCCTTAATTCTACTTGCCAAGGTCTTATTTTTCCCTCTTCTGGCTCTCCCCAATCCTTTTTTCAGTTCTTTTCTGTCTACCATATAATTCTCATGAGCCCTTCCTGTGATTTGCTTCCTCAACCTTCTGTATGGTTCCTTCTTCCTCTTAATTAGCTGTTTCACCTTATTTGGCAACCATGGTTTCCATATCCTACCATTTTTTCCCTGCTTCAGTGGGACAAGCCTATCCAGAACCTGGCATAAGTGGGTCTTAAACATCCTCCACATTACATCTGTGATTTTCCTCGCAAGCATCTGTTCCCAATTTACTTTTCCTAATTCCTGCCTCATCCCATCTTAATTCGCCTATCCCCAATTAAACACTTGACTATTTTATTTAAACTTCTTCTCTGTCCATCACTAGGTCAGGGAGTTGAGGTCACTGTCTCTGAAATGCTCCCCAACTTGAGAGGTCTGTCACATGATCAGGTTCATTACACAGTACTAAATCTAGTATGGGCTCTCTAGTCCGCTTGTCCACATACTGTGTCTGGAATCCTTGGACACACCTGACAAATTCTGCCCCAGCCATCCCTCTTGCAGTAAGGAAGTTCCAGTCCACATTTGGGAAGTTGAAGTCTCCTGTAACAACAACCATGTAATTTTTGCACCATTTCAATGTCTGCTTACTTATCTGCACCTCAGTGTCCCGAAGGCTATTTGGGAGTCTACTCCTAATAGACCAGTGGTTCTCAACCTTTTTCTTTCCATTCACATACCACTTTAAATATTTCCTATGCCATAGGTGCTCTGTGATTAGTAAGGGATTGTTTAAGGTGGTATGTGGGTGGAAAGAAAAAGGTTGAAAACCACTGATTCAATCGTACCGAATTGACTCGTTATGTGCACGGTTTCATAACTCCAAAGGAAATGGGCCAATGGCAATTTTTCTCAAAATATTTCAGTAACAATTGGGTCTAGAGCAGTGATTCTCAACCTTCTCTTCCCACTCACATACCACCTTAAGCAATCCCTTACTAATCACAGAGCCCCGAAGTACTTAAAGTCCTCAAGTGGAAAGATAAAGATTGAGATCCACTGCAATAGAGTAATTACTTCCATCTTCTTTCTGCCTTTCATATATGCTGACTCAGTAGACCAGCCCTCCATAATATCCTCTCTTTCTGCAGCTGTGATATTATACCTGAATAGTAATTGCCATACTTGCGACCACACCTCCTCCATCACCTCGGTCTGGGGCCCCAAACAAGCCTTTCAAGTGAAGGAACACTTGTGTATCCCCAGGGCTGATTTACTGCATCCGGTGCTCCCTTTGTGGCCTTCTCTACATTAGAGAGACTGGGTGCAAATTGAAAGATCACTTCGCTGAGCACCTTCACTCTGCCCACAACAGTGGTAGAGATCTCCCAGTAGCCAACCATTTCAGTCTGTGTCACACTCCCACACTCACATGTCTATCCATGGCCTTATGTACTATTCCACCAAGACCACGCACAAACTGTAGGAAAAACACCTGATTTTCCATCTGGGAACTCTCCAGCCAGATAGTATTAACATTGACTTTTCCGGTTTCTGCTAACCTGCTCTTCTCTTCCCCCTTCCCCTTTCCAGTTCTCCTTCCCTTCCCCCAGCCATCCCTCCTCCTCCCCTTGATCACTGCTGTCTCCTCCTTCCCTTCTCCACCTCCTGCCTTGTGACTATCCCTTCCCCCACTCTTTTGTTCAGACACCTGCCAACAATTTCCCATACTGTGATGAAGGGCTCAAGACCAAAAAGCTGTTTATGTACTCGAGATGGCAGAGGTCGACAGCATCGAGTCCACGCTGCTGAAGATCCAGCTGCGCTGGATGGGTCACGTCTCCAGAATGGAGGACCATCGCCTTCCCAAGATCGTATTATATGGCGAGCTCTCCACTGGCCACCGTGACAGAGGTGCATCAAAGAAAAGGTACAAGGACTGCCTAAAGAAATCTCTTGGTGCCTGCCACATTGACCACCGCCAGTGGGCTGATAACGCCTCAAACCGTGCATCTTGGCGCCTCACAGTTTGGCGGGCAGCAGCCTCCTTTGAAGAAGACCGCAGAGCCCACCTCACTGACAAAAGGCAAAGGAGGAAAAACCCAACACCCAACCCCAACCAACCAATTTTCCCTTGCAACCGCTGCAATCGTGTCTGCCTGTCCCGCATCGGACTGGTCAGCCACAAACGAGCCTGCAGCTGACGTGGACTTTTTACCCCCTCCATAAATCTTCGTCCGCGAAGCCAAGCCAAAGAAGAAAAGAAAGATATAAAGAACATCTCTTGACCTGCTGAGTTTCTCCAGTTTTGTGTTTTTACTTATTAGTAATGCAACTCTCCACCCCTCTCTTTTACCTCCCTTCCTATCCCTTGTGAAATATCTAAAGCCCAGCACCTGCTTTAGCCAATCCTGCCCTTGAAACAGCCAAGTCTTTGTAATGGCTACAACATTATAATTCCACGTACTGATCAATGGTCTAATTTGCTCTCCCTTATTCCTAATACTTCTTGGACTGGAGTAAACACATTTCAATCCTTCCAATTGACCACATTTATGCTTCCTCCCCTGCCTGGTCCTTCCTCACAATCTCGCTACATGTTGCATCAACCTTTCCACCAAATGCTTTATTCTCTGCCCTTTTATGCTGGTCCTATTCCATTGACAAACTAGTTTAAACCTTCCCCAACACCTCTTTGCCATGATATTATTCCCCTTCAAGTTCATTTGTAACCTATCCTTCCCAAGAAGAGATCCTGATGATCCAGAAACATGAAACCCTGTACAAATTATACAGCCACACATTCCTCTATCATTTCAATGGTGCATGGAACAGGCAACAATCCTGAGATATCCCTTGAGGTCCTTTCGCTCAGCTCCTTACCTAGATCCCTTCAGGACCTCATCCTTTTCCCTACCTATGTCATTGATATCATATGTACTGCAAATTCTGGCTGTTCATCTTTTTCAGGACGTTGTGTTTCTATTCACCTCTTCATTGACAGTCCCCTAACCTCGATGTTCAGGATTCTTCCACTTGTGGAAACATCTCAATGTCTACCTTTTCATGGTTATATGTTAACTCTTCTTTATTCTAAACACAAAGATTTAATTTCTTTTGCCACATGATCAGCCAACTTTCCTCCCAGGAATTTAGCCCAACGAATGTTGTTGGGGTGCCAACAACACTAATACATCCTTTCATAAAACTTTGTCACATCATTGCTGAGGTGGTAATGATGACCTATTATTATTTAGGTGTAAATTACCCCAACAATTTGTCCTGGTCCAACCACGCTAATGTTATGACCAGCAAGGTGAGCAACATCTTTAATTCCTTAGAAGTCTGTCCCCAGCAATTTTACAGTTCCTTTTTTTTAACCCTCAGTTCAAGAAATTGGATATACCCAATGGTCTAGGTTAGGTATTCACTCTTTCTTGGACTTGTATATAGACCAAAACCATGCCTCTTTTGAACAATTATCTGCCAAATTTAAATTACCAAATCATTTCCATAGTTATTTAAACTTCTTAAAGCTGAAGCTTCCCCAAGATTTAGATTTTAATCTTATCTGGGATGTATAAAATTTTAGACCTAATCAGAAAGGACTGCATTCATCCCTTTATGAACTACTTTTAAGATTGAGTGACAGCCCTTTATCTGACATTAAGAAAGTTTGGGAACATGACATTCAACAGCTGTTTGCGGAAGAAACGTGGGGTTCCACTTTGAACAAAAATGTACAAATGTGCTAGGCATTCCTTATTACAATTTAAAGTAGTCCATAGGGCCCACTACTCCAAAGTTTAATCAGCTAAATTTTACCCCTATATATCCTCTAAATGTTGTAAGTGTACAACACAGGAAGATACTTTATCATATGTTCTGACTATATCCTTCTCTCTGTAACTATTGGAAAGAGGAATTTACCACAGTATCTTTAATTCTTTTTTTTTAAATTTTTTTTATTTTTCACACCATAAACCACATTGACCATGATACATACATTTTCCTTTTCAAATATATACAGTGTCATTTTCTCCCCCCTCCCTCCTCCCATCCCACCCTCCCTACCTCCCCCCCATCCATTTAAAGTAAAAAATCTAAGATACATTAAACCAGTCAAACAATGTTGTCATTCAATAAAAATAAACAAGAAATTCCACTGAGTCAATTCTTTTCATTGATATAAATCTCCTTCCAAGCCCTTTTATTGCTATTTTTGGAATGAGTGGACCAATGGACTTAATTTTGACTCCACCTCAATCCCATGTGGTTGTTTTTGCTTCACCTGATTGCTAGAAGGCACATTCTCCTGCCATGGAGAGATGTTGTCCCTCTCACGCATAAACAATGGTTATTGGATGGATAGCTTCCCTCCAGAGAAAATTAGGTGCTCAATGACTAAAATGAGTATTAAATTTTTTTCTCTTTGGAGTTCTTTTTCCAATTATTTTCACAATTTATAGGTCAATTCTTTTTACTTTTTATTAAAAATCTTTTCTAGTTTTCTTTTTCTTCATATTTTGATCTATTAGTGTTGAAATTAGTAGTTGACGCCTGGCTTTGATTGTAATCGCTCAAATAATAGGTTGGGGTTAGAAATTACATTAGTTCTAGTTTTTTTTTCCTTTTTTATCGACAACATGGATCATATGTACCTTGTTTACCATTGATTACTAGCTGTCATTTAAGAAAGAGTTCGCTGAGTATATGGATGGGAGGGGGATGGAGGGATATGGGCAGAGTGCTGGTAAGTGGGATTAGAGGAGGGTACTTGGATCACTGCGGACTAGAAGGGCCAAATTGGCCTGTTGCCATGCTGTAATTGTTATATGGTTAATTTTAATTTACTTATATCATATATATATCTATGTATTTGATATTATTAGTTTCTCAAAATCCAATAAAAAGATTGAAAAAGCATCTGTCCCCAGTGGCTCTTACTAATTCTCTGACCTATGACCAGAATTGGGGCTGAATGATTGTCGTAACTTGAAATGAAAGCAAATCAGAAATTTCCCATGCACGTGGGGGACTAAAGTCTTGCAGCAAAGTTTTTAATCAAATGTTGTATTTGACAAAACTGTAACAGGGATAAGGGCATGTAAGAGCCAAAATGTACATACTTACTTTGTAAGCCTGTAGGCCGGGTGTGGCCTTCTTGATTCTTGTGCGCATGTGTGAGTCTCAATTGGCGCATGCACGGTGGATGAAGTGCCCCGACAATTTTGAATTTGCGTCCTTAACTCTCACACATGTGCCAACTGAACTTCAAAATGGAAACCCATTGCACGTACGCCAACCAGACTCATGCATGAGCACAAGAATCAAGATGGCCACATCCAGCCTATGGACCTTGGAAAGCTGACTAACAAAGTAAGTACACACATTTTGACCCTTACATGCCCTGTATTGCTGTTATAGTTTGTCAAATACAACATAAATCGCTTAAATTTTATTCTTTTTTATATATATATCTATATATGCCATTATCGTCATCCTCATGGCCCATCCCTTCACAAGCGAAGATAAACATGGTGCCTTGTAGCTCTTCTGTCCTCACAGAACTTTTGTTCTGTTTTCCGTGGAGCTTTAGGCACCATGTGCTGGGGCAAGGACTTGGAGGCGAGTGCTTGTCCAGGACAAGCACCTCCCTCTGGGTCCCACACCACTGGTCCTGGTGAAGTGTGAAGCACAACAGCCCAGAGTGACGCGGGATTGCCCCGCAGTGGTCTGTTCCAAGACTGTGCTCGTTGGCCGTTGTCCTTACAGATTCTCCGCCCACCGAGTTTGCTGCTGCAGACCTCCAGGGAAACTGTTTCCCGGGCTCTGTCACAGCTGCCAGACTGACATGTGCTATTTGCCCATAGCTGGGCAAGTATAGAATTCGGTCATATTTGTGGGTGGTTGTAAGTCATATAGATTGCAAGTCAGGGAGTACCTGTAGAGGCACTGCAGAAAGAATCCTGCCTGGATGTATCACCACTTGATATGGGATCTTCTCTTCCCAAGATACAAGAAGCCACAGAGAACTGTGAATGTAGCTGAGGCTTCATCTGCACTTCCTTCTGCTTTGCTATTAAATGTTGCACATCACATAAAATGATTCCTTCCTCACAGCAATTTGGAATCTGAGATCATGAAAGACATTCTATTAAGTGCAAGCTGACTTCAGTGTATGTCTGCATTGTCCTACATTGCACATCCATAGAATTGGACACCTAAAAATTGGAAACAGTTCCTTCTGCCCACTAAGTTTACCCTGACTTATCAGTCACCAATTTAAAAAAATTGTCATCAATTCCCTGTTCTCACTTACACACAGTGAGGGCATGTCTTGGAATATGGAAGATTGATACCCACTAGGACAAGGGTGGATTTTAAGTTCAGTTCAACAAACTTGGAACAAAAACGATCATCAGTAATTGCAACCATGTTTGCTTGTGAAGAATTCAACAGTGGCCAACAGGGAAGAAAATCCATCCATCCATCCATACATACATAATCAATGAGCCAGTCTTCTTGTGACAACAGGCCCAAAGCAGTGTGATCCAATGTTAATTATCCTCTTCAGTTGTCCAACAACTCACTCCATTAAGGATGGATAATAAATGCTGTTGGAACTAGTGAACACCAGAAACATCTGAGAGCATATAAAAAAATGTATGTTTACCAATAGGAAGGGGACATTGTATTGGCCACAACATGGCCATGCTGCTCAGGGGTGGGGAGAGGCTTAGTATTTTTTCACTGAATTCCTCCAGACAAATAATTGTACTTGTAAAGAATATTGCCCAAGTGATCAGTCGACTTTGAATTGAGGAAAACCTGGAGGGAATGAGGAATAGTTTTCAAGGATGAAATTGGGCAAGGTGGATACTGTAACATTCAGACAATTGATGCTCTCTGTTGGTTTAATGTAGTAAGTGCAAGTCTGAGTTCAATGTAGTGTCTGGTTTGAAATGTTATCAGAGCGAGGCAGATCTTTCCAGGACATTCCTTGTCCCGGCATCTCCCCCTTGTTCACACTTCCTCATTAAAATGTGTTCATACTTGAACACTTTGTTGAAGTATACATGAAACAACTGTATCCAGGCTTGTAACACAATGTAACATTTCTAGATTGTAATTGTTTCTGCACATTTTGGTATGGATATTGGTTAACATTTGGCAGTCAGTTGAATTAAACTTTTATCTGGAAACTGCAACGATAGTCAGTGCGGTTGAAGGTTGACTTTTTAAAGAATGCTACAAAATTACCTTTAGAGAAAAAGAATAACTAAACTGCTTGAAATGTTTCAAGCAGAGAGTCTCTACCCATGGGAAAGGTGAACCTGACATTTTCGGTCACGATTCACCCCTAATGCTGGTGTCATTTCCCTGTGATGACATCAGCAGTCCATTTCTGAATAATTTACAGAAATTGAATCAAAACACATGACCCACCGCCTTTGCTCATTCACAGCCAAACAAGGAGTAAATCACATGGCAAATTAGTAGCCAACATGATTCTGATTGTTTTTATCTTCCCTAATTTGCTCACATTAATTTTCATGCTCTCTGATAAAGATCTCGACTGCTCATGGTCCAGGTGAGTTCCATCACACCTCAAGCTTCCATTTAACCTGTACTTCCTTCATTATTCACATCCCCGCCCCCAATTTTCAAAATGAGTACCACCTACTGAGGATCATCTCAATGAAAGGCACAGGTTAGTCTGTCTGAATCTTTTCCACTGAAAGGAGATATCTGCAACTGGGACTTTGCACGGTGCTGGGGGACATGTTGAGGATGCACTGGAGTTCGGAACAGCTGCCGCAAAGGCTTTGTAGGAAAGGAACACAGTTTTGGATTCTGCCACCATGGGACACTAACAGCCAATGCCATTGACATTGACATTTTGCAAGTGGAAGTATTGAATTTCTTGCACGAAATATTGAAGATGATGACATGTTCTGAATATTTCACTATGTGCATTTCCATTTCATAAAGTATAAATTTAGGGTGTGGGCAGAGAAAGTGTTGAACTTCTCTAAAGAAAAAATCCACCAAGTGACAAAAGCTCTGGGCATAGCAGCCAGTTTCCAATTGGAAGATTTAACTTTGCCTGAATTTTTGTTTCTTCAATCCCTGCCAACTATTTGTTAACTATCCAAACAGGAGGCAGAATGACAGACTCAGCTAACTGAGTTACTGCTCTCCACTGACCCCCCTTGACCATTAGTAAAAACTGCATGCCTGATGTCATGTCAAACAAGGTCAACTCGGGGTGACCTGCCAATAGCCTTGACGGTGTGCATTAATTGAACTTGGATGCAATTGGTTAACCAGAAAATGGTTGGACTTTCAAACACAGAGTTGGCCATTGGTTTCAGGAGGAGGATAGGAGAGAGGTAAGAATTTGAAAATAACAGGTAACCTTATGTTTTCAAAAGGTTTGCTTCCTGAAAAAGAATTGGGGATTATGATAGACGATCTCAAGGTGAACACAAAAGATAATTTCAGATTTGCTGTATCATGTAGGAAGTTGGAGAAATATTACATAAACATTGATTGAATTTAGCATTTTTAACTGCCTAATGATGCTGACATGTTGCGGTAGAATTGACCTTAAAAAATGTTTTTCTGATGATTTTCATTTGTACTCAACATCTGATGCCTCTTGTGTCAGTGTCATCAATAGTTGGCCAGCATTGATGGATTTCAGTCACCTTTATGCCGCTTTTGCATGGGTGACAATGACCCTGCTCCAAGATCAGCAGGGAAGAAGTCCAAGGGGATATGTAGAACGCGAATTTTCAATGACAAATCAGTTTGCTTTTGGGCAATATGCGAGTAGATTTAAAATATGACAGGAAATCACAAAATTTGTTATAGCTAAAGAAAAGATACATGATAGGAACATTTTAACGTGATTTTCATGATCGGCAGCCTAAAATCAATAAAATACACCCAAAAGTGTTCAGGAAGGAAAGTCTTCTTTGTCCAGTGCAATTGAATATTTGCATGTGAATATGTCGCCAAAAATTTCAGTAACACTGATCCAAGTTATTAATTTAATTCAAATATAACATTTATGAATGTTACTCATGCCACTTTTGTAAGTTTGCTACATATTTTCAAATCCAAATTAATCTATATTGCCTGTTGTTCAAAATGTCCTTTCTAATGCAGCTCACCATGTCATAATTAAATTCCTTTTTTTTTGGTTTGATGAAAGGCTCTTAATTTGCTATTATTTTAAAAGTTCAACATTGCTTTAATCGTCTCTCAAGCCGCATTGGTTTCTCATGTTCTTTATTTCATGTATACAAAAAAAATCTAATATGGATGTTGACATCCATTACCCTTAGAGCAGTGATAAAGTTTCTCATTAATAATGAGTAATGATTTTTGTTGCAAGTTCCTGAGGCCTATGTCAGGGTGTTCATTTACCAAGGTAATGCACTGTCTCTGTTTCCTTGGTTGCATGTTGCGTCGCTCGGCAACCATCAGCTTGAGTTCAAGATGATTAGCTTGATATACTCAGTCAGACTGATGGGAGCAAGAAGATGATCATGTTTGTACTTAATATTAGCACCAGGTGGAAAACATCTCATGTTCCTTATTATTTCCAATGTGAACAGTTTAAAATTCAACCCAAAGAATTGCAAAATAGTGAGACTGCTGCAATATATTTATGATATTGTCTTAGATGACTGATTTCTCAGGAGAAGTTACATTTTGCAATCATTGTCTTCCCATAAAAACTTTGCAAGAATACATTGTCAGCTGCAACATCGCATTAGATACATGCTGAAGTTTTAACAATTTCCACAGTTTGTGTGGGCAAGACAAATAGCAGAAATCTTGAAATACTCAAGCTTATTTTTCTGTGTGGTTAAATTCTTGACAAGTTTATTGTCACCTCATTGCATAAGTACAACCTGATGAAGCGTTGTCTCCAGTCCTCAGAGCAAAACATGCAGACACATAAATTAGATATAACAGACAATACGAATGTAGGACAAGTCATAAATATAAGAATCTTGGATGGTTAGTGTGAGCAGTTCCTTTGGTTGTTCAGAGTTCCCACTCTCCATGGAAAGAAACTGTTCTGCAGCCTGGTGGTACTAGCTCTGATACTCCTATATCTCTTTCCTGAAGGGAGCAGCTGAAAGTTGCTGTGAGTGGGGTGGTAGGGGTCCTCAATGATTTTGTGAGACCTCTTCAGAGAATGATCCCAGTACATCACATTGATGAGGGGGGGGGGGTGGGAGACCCCAGTGATCATCTCTGCCACACTTATGGTCCAGTGGATTGACCTCTGATCCATTTCTCTGCAGCAACAGTCCCACATTGTGATGCAGCCAGCCTGGGTGCTCTTGATGAAGCTTCTGTAGAAAATTAACATTATGGTGTTCACTTCAGTCTTCTCAGGAACTGCAGTCACTGTTGCACCTTCCTCACTAGTGAGGAGATGTTGTGGTGTCCACAATAGGTCATTAGTTAAGTGGACTCCAAGTAACTTGGTGTCCTCTACATTCTCCATGACAGAGTTGTTGATGTGGTAGTGGAGGATGGTCTTTCCTGGTCCTCCTGAAGTTCATGATCATCTATTTTGTCTTGTCCACATTGAGACTCAGGTTGTTACTACTGCACCATATCACAAGAGGAACTCAATGCCTTCTATGCCCAAATTGATGACTGTAACAGTGAAGAACCACCCCTCCTCACCCCCACATCCTCTGAAGATCCCATCCTGTCTGTATCTGAGGATGACGTAGGTGCTGTTTTCAGGAGAGTGAATCCGAGGAAACCATCCGAGGAATCCATCCGAGGAATCCATCCGAGGAAACCATCCGAGGAAACCATCCGAGGAATCCATCCGAGGAAACCATCCGAGGAAACCATCCGAGGAAACCATCCGAGGAATCCATCCGAGGAATCCATCCGATGAAACCATCCGAGGAATCCATCCGAGGTATCCATCCGAGGAAACCATCCGAGGAATCCATCCGAGGAAACCATCCGAGGAATCCATCCGAGGAATCCATCCGAGGAAACCATCCGAGGAAACCATCCGAGGAAACCATCCGAGGAAACCATCCGAGGAATCCATCCGAGGAAACCATCCGAGGAATCCATCCGAGGAAACCATCCGAGGAATCCATCCGAGGAATCCATCCGAGGGAACCATCCGAGGGAACCATCCGAGGGAACCATCCGAGGAATCCATCCGAGGAATCCATCCGAGGAATCCATCCGAGGAAACCATCCGAGGAATCCATCCGAGGAAACCATCCGAGGAAACCATCCGAGGAATCCATCCGAGGAATCCATCCGAGGAATCCATCCGAGGAATCCATCCGAGGAAACCATCCGAGGAATCCATCCGAGGAAACCATCCGAGGAAACCATCCGAGGAATCCATCCGAGGAAACCATCCGAGGAATCCATCCGAGGAATCCATCCGAGGAAACCATCCGAGGAAACCATCCGAGGAATCCATCCGAGGAATCCATCAGAGGGATCCATCCGAGGAATCCATCCGAGGAAACCATCCGAGGAATCCATCCGAGGAAACCATCCGAGGAAACCATCCGAGGAATCCATCCGAGGAAACCATCCGAGGAAACCATCCGAGGAATCCATCCGAGGAAACAATCCGAGGAAACCATCTGGCCCAGACGGAGTTACCTGACTGAGTATTAAAGATCTATGCTGACCAACATACCAAGGTATTCATGGATATCTTCAACATCTCACTCCAGCAGGGCAAGGTACCACCTGTTTCAAACAGGCATCAATTATACCGGTGTCCAAGAAGAGTGTAGTAACCTGCCTTAATTACTATTGGTCAGTAGCACTTACATCAACAGTGATGAAGTGTTTTGAAAGGCTGGTGTTGAAGCAGATCAGGTCGTTTCTGAGTGGCGATATGGATACATTCTAGTTGGCATCGTGTAGTAATAGATCTACGACAGATGCCGTCTCACTACCTCTACACAAAGCCCTGGAACACCTGGACAGCAAAGATGCATACATCTTTATCGACTACAGTTCAGCATTTTAACACCATCATCCCCTCAAAACTGATCAACAAACTCCAAGACTGGGACTCAACACCCCACTGTGTAATTGGGTCATGGATTTCCTCATCTCCAGACTACAATCAGTGAGGATTGGTAAGAACATCTCCACCATCTCCATCAGTACCGGAGCACCACAGGGCTTCATTTTTAGCTCTCTGCTCTATTCACTTTACACCTACGACTGTGTGGCTCAGTACAACAATAACATCATCTAGAAATTTGCAAATGATATCATGGTAGTGGGTTGTATAAAGGAAGGGGAGAGTCAACATACAGGATGGAGATTGAAAACTTGGCTGAATGGTGCACCAACAACAACCTTGCACTCCTTGAAGTTGGCTCCTTATCTATGCTTAAGAGGGAGTTAGATTTGGCCCTTGTGGCTAAGGGGATCGGCGGTATGGGGAGAAGGCAGATACTGGGTACTGAGTAGATGATCAGCCATGATCAAAATGAATGGCGGTGTAGGCTTGAAGGGCTAAATGGCCTACTCCTATACCTATTTTCTATGTTTCTCAATGCCACCAAAACTAAAGAGCTGATTGTTGACTTCAGGAAAGGACAACCAGAGGTACACAATCCAGTGATCATTGGGAGATCAGAGCTGGAGCGATTGAGCACTTAAGTTCTTGGGAGTCACTATCTTGGAGGATCTTTCCTGGATCAAACACACTATAGGCATTGTGAAGAAAGCACATCAGCGCCTCTGCTTCCTCATGAGTTTGCGGAGGTTTGGTATGACACTAGAAACCCTGGCAAATTTCTCCATTATAACCAAATATATAAAACCATATATAACCACTTACAGCACAGAAACAGGCCAGTTAGGCCCTTCTAGTCCATGCCGAACCTCTTCTCCCACCTATTCCCACTGACCCGCAATTGACTCATAACCCTCCACACCTCTCCCATTCGTATACCTATTCAACCTTTCCTTGAATATTAACATTGATCTTGCTTCTGCAACCATTGCTGGAAGTTCATTCCATACCCCCACCACCCTCTGCGTGAAGAAATTCCCCCTCATGTTTCCCCAAACTTTTCCCCTTTTACTCTCAATCCATGCCCTCTTGTTTGAATCTCCCCCACTCTCAGTGGAAAAAGCCTATCCACATTAACTCTATCTGTCTCCCTTTTAATTTTGAATACCTCTATCAAATCAGCCCTCAACTTTCTATGCTCCAGGGAATAAAGTCCAAGCCTGCTCAACCTTTTCCTGTAACTCAAACCCTGAAACCCCGGCAACATTCTTGTAAACCTCTGCACTCTCTCCATTTATATCCTTTCTGTAATTCAGCGACCAAAACTGCACACATAATTCCAAATTTGGCCTCACCAATGCCTTATACAATTTCAACATAACATACCAACTCCTGTGTTCTATACTCTGATTTATGAGACCCAACATACTAAATGCCTTCTTCACCACCCTATCCACATGTGATCCAACTTTCAGAGAATTATGTACCATGACTCCTAAATCCCTTTGTTCCACTGTACTCCTCATTTGTCTACTATTTAATGTGTATGTCCTATTTTGATTAGTCCAACCAAAATGTAACGCCTCACATTTATCAGTATTAAACTCCATCTGCCATCATTCAGCCCACTCTTCTAACTGTCCTATATCACCCTGTAAGCTTTGATAATCTTCCTCACTGTCCACAACACTGCCAACCTTTGTTTACTAATCCAAATTGCCACCCTATCCATCTAGATTGTTAATATATATATATATATATATATATATATAAAACAAACAGCAGTGGACCGAGTACCGATCCCTGAAGATTTGTGTGGTGGAAAGTGTGCTGACTGGCTGCATCACGGTCTGGTATAGGGACACCAATACCCCTGCAAAATGTAGTGGACACAGCCCAGGACATCACTGACAAAACCCTCCCCACTATCGAGAATATCTACAGGGAACGCTGCTGTCAGAGAGCAGCAGCAATCATCAAAGCCCCACACCATACAGCACATGCTGTGTTCTCGCTGCTACCATCAGGAAAGAGGTCTAGGTGCCACAAGACATGAACCACAAGGTTCAGCAACTGCTGCTCCCCCTCCACCATCAGACTCCTCAACGACAAACTCAGTTAGGGACTCATTTAAAGATGAGAAGTAAAACAGAAATGGTTGAAGTACACAAAGATGGAGAAACTCCATTGTTCCCTTTGTGGCCTTCTCTACATTGGAGAGACTGGGTACAGATTAGGAGATCGCTTCACTGAGCACCTTCGCCCCATCCACACCAGTAACAGAGTCCTGCTGAGAAGGTCATTGGTCCCTCTCCAGTCCAAGTGAAACCCATCCATTCTGTACAGACTGTGCCTTCCCCAGAGGAGAGTCCAATGAGCCACAAACCTGAAACCCTGCCTGCTGCACTAACTTTACAGGCACACATTCTTCTGCCATATCATTCTATTCTTGCCCTTACTGACATGTGACATAGGCAGTAATCCAGAGGTGACTATTCCTGATGTCCTGCTTTTTAGCTTCTTAACTCCCTATTTTCATTATTCAGAATGTCCTACATAATGCTGTTGATGCTAAAGTGTATCACAGCTTCTTACTGTTCCCCCCCTCCCTCCTCAAGAATGCTGAAAGGTCTCTGATCCTAGCACTTGAGAGCCAACATACCATCTGGTAGTCTCAACCTTGTCCATTAAATCTCCTGTCTATTCCCTTTATCAGTGAAAGACCTATCTCTTTCACTCTACAAGAGACCTGGCTGCTATGGCTTTTCCCTGGTAGTCATCCCCTCCAACAGTATCCAAAGCAGCATACTTTTTTTTATTAAGGGGAATGGCCAGAGGTTAACCTGCACGCTGCCTAATTATCTTTCCCTCACCTGGCAGTTGCCCATCTATCTTCATCCTAGATGTGACTGTCTCCCTGTAACTCCAATCTACCAACCCCTCAGCCTCTTGGCTCAGTCCAGGACTCGCTCCTTACTTTAAATGGAAGTGAATCCTGGACTGATCCTCATATTTGGCAATCAGAGAAATCCAAAACATGTTGAGGGAAGTCTGAATCCATCAGCTTGGAGCTTCAGAGCAATCTCTGGATTGTGCCGTGCAATTTCCCTGCGGTGCTTGGTTCAAGCTCAGGATTGAGACCTCATGGATGGCTCTAAAGTTATCAATAAGGTTGAAAGAATGCAAACAAGATTTACTAGGATGTTACCTGGACTTCAGGAACTGAGTTACAGGGAAAGGTTCAACAGGTTAGGACTTTATTCCCTGGAGCGTAGAAGAATGAGAGGAGATTTAATTGAGGTATTTAAAATTATGAGGGGGTGGACAGAGTAAATGCAAGTGGGCTTTTTCCCACTGATGTTAGGTGATGTACAAACCAGAGGACATGGGGTAAGGGTGAAAGGGGTGAAGTTTAGGGGGAATGTCAGGGGAAACTTCTTCACACAGAGAGTGATGGGAGTGTGCAATGAGCTGCAAGCTGAAATGATAAATGCAGGTTCAAATTTATCATTTAAGAAAATTTGGACAGGTACATGGATAGGAGGGGTATGGAGGGCTATGGACTGGGTCTGTTTCTGTGCTGCAATTTACTATGGTTCTTTGTTCTTAATTTTTAGTTTATTCTTTTTAAAAATTTTACAAATTCAGCTTCTTCTAAAAATATATCAAAGGCAAACTCCAAACTATAAAAATCAATGACTAGTTTTACAACTGGGATACGCTCTGATCCCAGCTGCAAGCCGGGCTCTTAGTTTTACTGAGGGCTTTAAAGAAAGTTTGTAAGTTGCATATTATTATTCCAATTCTATAAGAGGGGGAGATGAGTACCTGGACTGACCCATCCTCAGTACCTGGATATGCCTGAGATGGTCTGATCTCGGAAGTTTAGCAGGCTCAGGATGGGTCAGTCCTTGGAGGGGAGACCACCCAGGAACACCAGGTGCTGCAGGTTTCTGTGAGGAGCACTGGACAAATTGGCGACTATGTCTGCCTTACGGTGGACAAAAGTTAAAGAATTTCATGTATGTTACATTCTAAATGTAGAATTACATGACAATCATGGAACCTTTACCTTTCCATGTTCATGACATCACATGCTGCCTGAAAATGCCTGCTCCAATTTCCAATGGGTGAGACATGCACCAGAATCTGGCACTGTTGCTTTAAACTAAGGGTCTCCAAAGTGATTGATATCGATTCAAGGAGGTCAATGGGACCATCCAAGGGGTCGAAAAATCCCAGGCGGCCGAAAGGAAGTCGATAAGTGCCAGGGCAGTCAATTTAACTTTTGGGTCGAAAGAGTTCCCTGCTCCAGCGGGCAACCCAAGGTCCCCACTCCTGCCAGGAGCCCAAGGCCCTCACTCCAGCTGGCAGCTTGAGGTCCCCGCTCCAGCTGGCAACCCAAAGTCCCTGCTCCTGCCCGGGAGCCCGAGGTCCCTACTCCTGCCGGGAGCCTGAAGTGACTCCTTTGATGCAGTGGCACGGCACCCAATTTTGAGAATGGAGTGACCGTCACTGATACTGAAGACTTGGACCCAGCTCCGTTTGGCATCTTCCCGACCAGGAGCAAAGGCTTTTTTTTTACTGTTATTGTAATCACTTGCCTTGGTTAATTTACAGATTTGTTACTTGGCGATTGGGGTGTTATAACAAAGTTTGGGTTGTTGCTGAGAGGCCCGGACACCAACCATATGGCATGCAGTTTCCCTTACTAATGCATATGGAAACTGCCCGTCTGTCTACTTATTTATTTATGTACCTGCCTGGGGATCTATGAGGGATCAAGGATTCCATGAAGGGGTCGATGGTCCAAAAGGTTTGGGTAACCCTGCTTGAAACAAATGGATGTTTTTAAATGGACTTTCATATATAGTGTTATGTGCTCCAGTATAAGGTAATAATGAATTAAAGGAGTTACATACTGCATCATATTGCATTCCCATAATATTTCCCATTTTCGCTTTTGTTAAAAATTGCCTTGTGTTTATATTGAAGCTTGACTTTTCCATCTGGCAATATTGCAGGATGATATATCAATCAGATTAATATAAAATCAAATTATTTGTAACATGACAAAAAAATTCTGACTGAAATATTTTCCAAAATGTGCAAATTTGCTAAATATAACTAAAGACAATCAAAATCTTTGAACAAAGGGTAAGATAGATGTGTTCTGATGTCATAAATACTGCAGTTAATTTATTGAAAATGAATGAACAGATCATTTAAAAGGGATAGAATGTCTGCCTTCCTCATCTACCATCAATTTAAGATTTTTCTGTTCTTTGATAACATTTTAATTTTGCACTGAACAATTATTACAAAGCAATAACATTGTGAGTTGAAAAAGATCTGTACAAATGGGAATTTAAGATGTAATACACTACACACCCAGTTGATGGCACTACTGAGACACAGAGAAAAACAGGAACTACGTGGTATAAGAGCGGAAAACATTTTATAAAAAAAGCTACAAATCCTGAAAAAGTTGATGTGGAAATTTCCAGTAGGTTTGTCCATGTCTGAGAGAAAAGATTACATTTTAGAGTTCTGTCCAGGACACACCATCATGCTTCATCACGACCTGAGAAATAAGGACCATTAAAAAAAATCTTTGTTCATCCTTGTAACATCAGCAAAGCATGAGAACATCTTTTTGATCACATGACTCTCATTTGTTCATTAGTACCCCTCTGGCTTGAGCAACAATGGAAATTTTCTAACAAGAGTTGAGAACTAAATACATGGACAGATTATATTTGTGTTCTTTATGATTTGGAAGAGCGCAGTGCCAGTGACCTGGTACAATCCTGACCTCTGGTGCTCTGTGGGTGGAGTTTGCACGTCCTCCCTATGACCACAGAAGGCTCTTATGGATGGTCTCGTTCCCTCCCATAACCTAAAGATGTATGGGTCTGTTAACTTAATTGACAACTCTGCATTATCCCTAGGAACATCAGCAGCAAAATCTGATTAGAGTTGATAGGTACATAGACTGGAGAAAAATTGGAAGGGATTGATACACACCAGTATCATTAAGATGGGCTGAATGGCCTTTAGTATTGTCTGAAAATGTATTTCTATTAAGATTTTCATCTAACTCGTCCAAGGATGCTTGTCCCGTTAAAATGGTTATTATATGGCATTCCTTTCTGGTTAGAAGAACACTATTCAGCATGAAGAAAACCATTAATACCTCGAGGTATTAAATGGAAGGTAATGGGCAAATGAGGGATTTGAATCCTATAAACCTGGACAAGTAGCCAAGGAAATTAAAAGCATGCAAACTAGAAGCAGGTTTAACCTGAAGGGTGACTTTTTCCACTGGTATGATGGGCTGAATGTCCTTTGTGCTGGAAATAGCTAGCATCCACTAATAATGGACCTTCCCAATGAGGAGCTTCATTTGTGGTGATCTTGTACAGAAATCTGGTGTGTGTTAGGTCAGCAGGAAGCTGGTTCCTTCGTGTTGTTCTGGAGTGGCAATGACGTACACACCATGTTAATTACAACAACACATGGTGTTCCAGATATCAGGACAAGATTAGTTCTGCCTTGATTGCAACATTCACCAGCACCATGCTGAAGGACAGCTACATCAGGGGGAAATCTTGCCACCCACCCCTATAAACAATGGTGGCTTTTATGAACCCTTGCTTGACAAGTTCACTTCCCCCTTACCTTTTCTCGGTGTGGTGAAGTAATTCACTGCAAATCTCCATACATAATGCATTCCAGATGCTAACATGCTAAGCTTTTTCCCCTGACAGTCAAAGGTCACAGTCAATTGCCTTGCTCCAATTCTCTTCATCTGTTGCTATTCAGACCTTGATCCAAAGCAACCAATGGTGGGCGATGAAGCAGCAGCCCAGCTCTCCTACCTGAACCCTGTCTTTGGAGGAACTGTCACTCTTGCATACTGCGGGAAGACAAACCCCCCCCTCACCTCCTCCCTCCTTCCCTACTCTCCCTCTTCCCCTCCCCCTTCCCCCTCCTCCCGCCTGCTTCCTCTTTTTTGCTACTCCTGCCAGATTAATTAGGAGCAATGCTGATTGATTGAAAAGCCAAAAACTGTGCAAGGAGATTTCAATGTCGGCCACTTTGAACCTAAAAAAGGGTAGGACGGAGTTCTGTGTAAATCAGAACAATGGAAATTCAACAAAATGGCCCTGCTCGCATTCTTAAAATGCCACAAATTAAAACAAATAAAAATGATCAAGAAGGCTTTACAAGTGTTGGTCTTCAGATCTGTAGAACTAGAATACAGCTGGATAAACTGTTGTGCAGCTCGCTGTGTGCAGTGTCAATTTTCCAGAATGAGGCCAAGGATTAAGTTATGATGAATAATTACATAAATTGAGGCTGTATTCACCGTTAAAGGAATTTGTTGAAAGTTTTTTATGGTGGGGAACTGAACGGTGGGTAAATGAAAGGCCTTGTATGCCTCCTGGGGAATGGAATGGGGGAGACTGCTGTGCTGACAGTTATACTCAAGCCCTTTAACCCTGTGTGATACCTAGAATTTTGTAACTGCCCTGCAAAAGGTCATTGATTCTAGCTTAATTGTTAATTCTAAATTTGGTTAACAAAAATTTGTTGATATTTATGGGTTTCAAAATATCGGGGTGAAATGGAGTTGGCAGATTACATCAGGCATGGTCTCACTGGAAATTCACCTACTGTGTCCTATTCCTAACCTGACATGCAATCATACTCTCCATGGATGTGATCTCTTTGTGCCCTATTCAAAGGGTGTGGACGTTAAGGAGGCCATTTCCAAATTTTCAAAAAGGACATACAGTGTGTTTCAAAAATTATATATTTTTTAATCAAATTTAAATCGTATTGCAAAGATAACAAATGCAAACACACTGTATGTATGTGTGTGTATATATATCCACATATGACTATGACTATGTCCTCCTTTTGGAATGGCCACCCTAGGACGTGGTGTTGAATCAGTTGAACATTTTGGTGTTAACCGAAACAAGGACAGGAAGGGATTCTTCTTGCACAGAGGAGTATGATTGGAATTCACTGCGTGAATTGGATAAATACTAAAAGAAGTAAGAAGGCGGGTAAGACCAATTGGTGGCTCATTCAAAGAGTTGAGATGGGAAGAATGGACTGAATGGTCATTATCTTCTTGCTGCATTAATTACTAAGTCTGAAGGTCCTAGATGGGGTGCAAAGATTAACAGGAGTGTTTCCAGTGGTGAAGGATTTCATGTTTAAATCTACACTGGAGACATTGGACTGTTCTCCATGGAACTAAAAAGATTCAGCTGAATTTTAATTGAGATCAAGATCATGGCCAAATGGATTGGATAAAAACAATATTTTTTCCCAGGGTAATGCAAACAAAAGTAAACTGGGTCATGCTGGGAATGACTATAATCAATGCGGCGAGGGTTGGTGCAAACAGTTGATTAGGGCTTTCAAAAGGGAATTTGAAGAATTGAGGGAAAACTTAGAGGAACATGGGGTAAGGGGAAAGAATGTGAGACTGCTCTTGTAGAGAGTTGAAACAGGATTAGTCACCAAAATGGCTTCTTGTGTTGTAATTGCATGACAATTCAATACAGCTTGAACACAGTATACTTTGAGGCTTGAAATCTACCAATGGAGTAGAGTTGATGGTGCTTTCTGAATGCAACACAAGTCGAGATGTCAATCTTGTTATTTTTCCACTTTCCGGCAGCATCACACAGTGCTAATATTGCTATAAAATTACATTTAAAAATACATAAATTAGTACAAAAAATGAGTAAGTGAGGGAATGTCTGTGGTTCATTGTTCAGAAATCTGATGGCAGAGGGGAAGAATCTGTTGCTGTGCCACTGCGTGTTCGACCTCAGGCTCCTGCACCTCCTTCCCGATGGTAGTAGTGTGTAGAGGGTCTAGCCAACCATTGATGTTCACACTACTCTTTGAAGTTGTGGGTGGCAATGTCATCTGTGACAGTGTCCTTGTGAATCTTTCTTTACTTGCTTTCATTGCTTTGCCTTAACATGGAAAATGTTTTACATCATCAATCATTTAAAATCTGAAAGAATGAGGCCCCACTTACTAGAAGTTTATTTTCAATGCCAGAGAGTTGATGAAACAACAATGAAATGGCTATCCCATTCTTGGTTATGGTATTTAAATTCCACAGCAATTCACTTCCTTTTTCTGATGTCTAATGAGATCTGGGTTAACAGGATAAGTGACACTGTATGACTCTAACCAAAGATAAAGAGGTTTTAAGTAAATGGCAAAGGTCTGGCAAATGGAGTATAGTATGGGGAAAGAAGGAGTTGTTTACTTTAGCAGAAAAAATAAGAAAGAGGCATATTAGCAAATGTTCACTCTGCATTGCAAGGGAATCTTTTTCCCTCTTCAAAAGCTAAATGCCATTGTTTGTTGTGAAAGGAATTGAATATAAAAGTAGGGAGGGAGGCTGTGCTTAAATTGGTTAAGGTGTTGGAAAGATTGCAAAACGCTACAGGAGTTGTGAACTCGGCTAGCACCATCATAGCACTCTGCTGGCTGAGTTCCTCCAGGATTTCTGTATTTCTACAGCTTCTGCAGAATTTAATCTTTCACTCTATGAAGGACGTCTACAAGGGGCAGTGTCTTGAGGAAATACCTCTATCATCAAGGACCCTCACCACCCCTCTTCTCACTGCTACCATCAAGGAGGTACAGGAGCCTGAAGACAAACAATCAATGGCACAAAAACAGCTTCTCCCCCCCCCCCCCCCACCCCGCCATCAGATTTCTGAATGGACAATGTAAGACAGACCTCAACTTTTTCTCTTCTTTCGCACCAATTTATTTATTTATTTAGTGCATTTACGGAAATGTCGTTTATAACAATTTTTGCACCTGTAATGTGCATTTAATGCTGCTGCAAAATGATGAATTTCGTGACAATAAATTCTGATACTGAAGTATTGAGTGTTTTATTTTAAAGAGGATGTAAATATATTGAAAGCTGTTCTGGGAAAGTATGCTTGTCTAATACCTGGAATGGGCAGTTGTCTTGAGAGGAAAGGATCGCTTTGTATCTGGTAGAGTGTAAGAGAGTGAGAGGGGACTTCATTGTAACTTAAACAACCTGAAAGGACCTGACAGGGTCGATTATGGAGGGGAAGTTTCCGCTGGTGGGAGAATCTTGAATTGGGGTTCACTGTTTTTTTTTTAAAAAGGCTTCCCAGTTAAGACAAAGGTGATATAATTACTTTTTTTTCTCACCAACGGTCAGGAGTCTTCAAGGCTCTTTTCCACAAAGGCTGGTGGATGCAGAGTCTGAATATTTTTTAAGGCAGAAGTCAATTGATATTTGATAAGGGGGTGAAAAGTTGGCACTGCTAGATTGAAAAGAGGAGTTGAAGTTCAACCACATTTCAAGCATTTATTTCTCTCTCTCTCTTCCTTGCTCTCTCACTTCCTCTTTTATTTATAAATGAATCATCTATATGTATTAATTTGTATTTGCTTAGCAGTAATTAAACCTTGATACTTTAAAAAGTTAGTCAGGATGGAATGGAAATGTCTTGGCTTCTGACAGATTTACCAGGTAAATTCAGGATGGTTACATTGAACCATGTGTTTCAAAGCAAAGACTCTGATTGAAATCCTATTATGGGGCTGCTTCTCAAGGGTCAAATGAGTCAACAACTTCCTGATTTCAGTGTTTAATTCTGCATGTGTGCGAGTTGGAATTTGCTGTCCAATTTACTCTTTAATAACGGTTGATGGCCTTGCCATTCTTTTAAATGCAAAGTCTGTGAGAAGAAAGCAAAGCCTTAAAACGTTTTATCCCCGTGGAAATAAACTTTCTTCATAGGATTGCCAACATTTGATAACATGGTCATTTCACTACATCAATTACGCTGAGACGAGCAGGTGGTCAAAATGAATGTGTCACCTGATATTCTTGAAAGCACAATAAAATCTAAAATCAAAATATCGAAAGAAGTTGCAATCAGTATGTTTTTGTTTTATTTTAATCTACAAAGTAGTTAGGTTCTCAAGACCTTTACTGTGAGAGAAGTAACTAGCTTTGTTATATGGGATTAATTTGCTTGAAAGAAATTCACTCCAGGAAAGCTGGAGTCAGGAATACAGAGCACTGACTTGTCCATATTTCAACAACCCTGTTTCCTACAGGAAGTACCTGTCAGCAACATAATCTTTCAGCCTGTTTTGGGGCCTGAAATCTTGATAAACTGACAGAGTTTTGATGCAAATCTTTACATAATTGTTGCATCTTTATTCATTAACTTTGAATTTCACTGGGGCAGCAGATCTTTTAACATGACTGATTCGGAGGTGGCTTGAACCCAGGTGACTTTCAAATGAATTAAAGCGTGAGTGTGCTGTAATTTATTATGTGACATGTTAGGGTGGACAAGATGTATAGAGGGACTGAACAGTTTGGAAGTCAAACCTGAGTTTTTAACTTGAAACCCCAGACCTTTGAAAGGCCTTGGAACTTCCTGCACTGACAACTTCCTGATTTATTTAGCACAAGGAAATTGATCTCACTGTACCTTCTGATCTAATTACAAAATAACAAGCACTTCTGTTTTAAATATATTTTAAAAAAATGACACTTACTTGAGACTGCAGCACATTCAATAGGAATTGCTTGGGTTCCCATACTGTAGGAATGATCAGTATAAAACAACAGTATGTGTCAATCACATTCCTCTTTCAGCAGATTGCCTTGTATGAACGACAAGAGAATAGAAAACATAAAGCACACAAGAATTAGGGGAAGGAGCAAGCTGTTGTTTGCTTAAGGTGACAGCAAAGGTGTTAGGGACAGATTCAGCATATCACTGAACATTTTTCCCTTCACACTTCATACCAATAAAAACTCTTCCATTGATGGTAGGTCTGTGCAGAGTTGCAGCGCAGTTTTGCTCACTCTGGATCAGGTCACCACAGTAGCTATGATAGACCATCACAAACTAATGAAGGGTATGGATAAGGCTGTAGCAAATTAATGATCAAGCATGGACATTGGTCCACATGACAAAGGGCACAAGTGGATGATTCCAAGAGTGAAGTGAATGGAGGGGAAAATTCTTTCTTCACACTCCATCCCAGATAATGGATCGAACGGCCAAAGACTGGAGCATGCAAAAGCATTAATGGCGAGAGTAATGCGTGGGGAACAATTTCATTGGTGAGCATGTTGAGATGTTGATGGGAGAGAGGAATGGATCTATTTGTGCTCTCCTTTACTCCACAGGTGTTAATTATATGTAGATTTAGCAATTTTTCATGGTTTGGATTCCCTGCAGTTGGATTTCATAGATTTTCTTTTCATTTGAGAGTCCATTATCAGAGCCTATTCATGCTTTGTGCCATATCCCCATTGGGTCCATCAATTGTTAGGAATATAACTTTCTAGACGCAAAATAAGATGGGGGATTTTTCATAGCATTGTAATCAGTATTCAAATTATTTTAGCAGGAAAAGATTCAAAAGCCAAATAGGACCATGATTTTATGATGGCGATAATTTCATATCTCCCACTGTTCTCCATAACACAATGAAACAGGCTTCGGTGTCTGGAGTTTGCACATACAGATCTTTAAGATGCTGTCAAGATATTTTTTTTCCACTGGAGTGCTGCCTTGTTGTCTTCTTCATTCTGCAGAAGCCAATGGATTGACGAAAATAATGGGGTCTAAACATTTGTTTGCAAGATGGAGCTTTTTATGCACAGTGCAAAATGATTCATATGAGAACAAATTCTGGTGAAGAGTCATTGGAATCACATTGCTAACTCATTGTTTCCCTCTCTCCACAGATGCTACATAATATTTATAGACTTGGTGCACAGTAGCAGTCCTTCTGGCCCACGAGCCTGTGCCTTCCATTTACACGCACGCCAATCAACCTACTACCTTAAACATCTTTGGAATGTGGGTGGAAGCCAGAGCACCCAAAGAAAGATGCAGTTATGGGGAGAATGTACAAACTCCTTCAAGACAGTGGCAGATTCGTACTTGAGTCACTGTGCTAACTGCTACCCTAACCATGCCGCCAAGGTGCCATTTGCCAAAGATGATTGGGTTTGTCGTGTTTGGGTTATGCTATCTGGTGAACAACATCTCACCCATTTAGTTGCTCCTTATCCGTAGATAGGGACTCATTGACTCCGTGGACATACCATGTCAAACTACTGAATATCCACCACTCGTGGTGTTTCAAGAATGCATTTTCACAGACAAGACCTGTCAATAGCTTGCGCCTCAAACAACTTTACAGCGGGGGCTTTTGGCCCAACTCATCCATGCAGGATTGGGGTTCATTCCTTTTTTTCATTTTTTTTTATTTTTCACGCTATGAACCATTTCACACAAACATTTTCCTCTTGAATATACCCAGTGGCATTTTCTCTGCTTTTTTCCCCCCTCCCTTCCCTCCCTCCTTCCCACCCCCCTCCCCACCCACTAAACGTTCAACATATACGATACAATAAACCCATTAACCAATGTCATCACACAATAAAAATAAACAAGAAAATTGTATCATCTACTTTTACATTTTAGGGGGTGGAGGTCCACGGTAGGCCCTCTCTGTTGTGTTCCATGTACGGTTCCCAAATTTGTTCAAATAATGTGACTTTATTTTTTAAATTATATGTTATTTTTTCCAATGGAATACATTTATTCATTTCCATTGCTATACTCTCAGGCTCTCTTCTGATTTCCAAGTTGACATTATACATTTTTTTGCTACAGCTAAGGCTATCATAATAAATCTTTTTTGTGTTTCATCCAAATCGAGTCCAAGTTCTTTACTTCTTATATTACTTAGAAGAAAGATCTCTGGATTTTTTGGTCTGTTGCTTTTTGTGATTTTATTTAATACCTGATTTAGATCTTCCCAAAACTTTTCCACTTTCTTACATGCCCAAATCGCATGTACTGTTGTTCCTGTTTCCTCCTTAGAGCGAAAACATCTGTCTGATACTGTTGGGTCCCATTTATTTAACTTTTGGGGCATGGTGTATAGCCTGTGTAACCAATTATATCGTATCATGCGTAACCTCATGTTTATTATATTCTTCATAGATCCGGAGCGTAACTTTTCCCATATTTCATTTTTTATCTTTATGTTTAGATCTTGTTCCAACTTTTGTTTGGGTTTATAGCTTATTTTATCATTTTCCTTCTCTTGCAGCTTGATGTACATATCATTATAAATCTTTTTATTATCATTGTGTCTGTAATCACATATTCAAAGCTGCTTCCTTCTGGTAATCTCAGTCTGTTTCCCAATTTGTCCTTTAAGTAGGTTTTCAGTTGGTGGTATGCAAACATTGTACCATGAGTTATTCCATATTTGTACTTCATTTGTTCAAATGATAATAAATTATTTCCCAAAAAAAAACAATTTTCTATTCTTTTAATTCTTTTTCTCTCCCATTCTCTAAAGGAAAGGTTATCTATTGTGAAAGGGATTAGTTGTTTTAGCGTCAATAAAAATTTTGATAGTTGGTAATTTGTTTTTTTCCTTTCTACGTGAATCTTCTTCCATATATTGAGTAAATGGTGCAGTACTGGTGAACTTCTCTATTGCGCCAGCTTTTCATCCCACCTTCTCCCCTATTTTATCTAGCTCTATCTTAGTCCAATCTGGTTTTTCTCTTGTTTGATAAAAATCTCATAGATACCTTAATTGTACTGCTCTATAATAATTTTTAAAGTTTGGTAGCTGCAAACCACCTTGTTTGTACCATTCTGTTAATTTATCTAGCGCTAGGGTTCATTCCTTAAGAGTGCAGGAGGATGAGAGTTGATCTCATAGAAGTATAAAAGTGTGAGAGGAATAGATCAGATGAACGCATAGTCTTTTGCCCAGAATACGAGAATCAGTAACCAGGGAAAAAAAACATTCAAGGTGAGCCAGAAAAGATTTATAGGAACCTGAGGGTTTTTTAAAAATACAGACAGTGTTGAGAGTCTGGAACAAGCTGCCAAAGGAGGTAGATGAGGCAGATACTGTTGTGGCATTTAAGAAAAATTTGGAGGGAATACATGGATGGGATAGCTTTCGGGGGAATATGGGCCAAATGGAAGCAGGTGGGACAAGTGTAGGGGGGCAACTTGGGTTCAAGGGCCTATTTCTGCCATTCTATGACTCAATGTTGCCTTTCTGAGCTCATCTCTGATGTTTGCATTTGGCCCATAACTCTAAACCATTGTTATTCATGTACCTTTCCAAATGTCTTTTAAATGTTGTAATTGGACCTGCCTTTACATCTTCCGGCAGATTTTTCTATATACGGGCAACCCAATGTGCGGGGAAAAAAGTTGCCCATCGGGTCCCTCTAAAAACTGTGCCCTCTCACCACAAATCTGTGCTCTCTGGTTTTCGACAATCTTATCCTGGACAAAAAAAAGACTATGATTATTCATCTTATCTCTTATTCCCTCATGATTTTGCAAACTTATAAAAGACCACCCCCTAAGCATCCTGTGCTCCAAAGTCCTAGCCTATCCAGAGTTCTCTCTGTAACTCAGGCTGAAGGCAGTTTGAACAAGACAACTGAAGGCTACTTCAGGTACGAGTTAATGAGAAGCGAGTTTGGTTAAAACTCCAGTGAGACCCCACTTGGAGTATTGTGTTTAGATCTGGTCACCTCATTACAAGAAGGATATAAATGCTTTAGAGAGGGTGCAGAGGTGATTTACCATGATGTTGCCTGGATTAGAGAACATGTCATATGAAGCATGGTTAGCAGAGGTAGGCCATTTTGCTTTGGAGCTATGAAGGACGACAGGTGATTTAGTAGAGATGTATAAGATTATGAGAGGCGTAGATAGGGTGGACAGCAAGCACCTTTTTCCAGAGGTGATAATAGCAATTACTAGAGGATATTTGTTCAAGGTGAGTGGATGAAAGTTTTGGAGAAGTCTCAAGAGTTATGTTTTTCTTAACACCGATTGGTGGGTGCCTGGAATCCATTGGCAGGTTTGGTGTGGAGGCTGGTACAATAGGCACATGGATGTAAGAAAAATAGAGGGTTTATAGGTTGTGAGGTAGGGAAGGATTAAATTACTGTAGAATAAGTTATATAGGTCAGTACAACATAGTGGACTGAAGGGCCTATACTGTGTTATACCAATCTGAGTCCATAAAACAGTCTATTGAAAAATCAAATGTTTTGTGTTCAACTTGTGACCATTGTCCAAACTTGTCTCAGGTAGACTGTTCTTGAGTAACTCTCACTGCTCCCTGCTCCCCACCATCCACTACACCCTTGTGATCCCCCTCCCCACAACCCCAGACTACCTGTGACTTGGAATCCTCACTCCATAATTGTAATTCTTTGGCCCAACCCATACCCCTCTTTTGATCTTAGGCCCATTATTTCTCCCACTACCCCCAGATGTGGCTGACATCTCTATACCTCACCAACTCAAGACACATGATGTCTCAAGCTTACACTTGATACCCTGACTCTCACAATCTCCATATCTGAACCTCCCTGACTATGGTGTTCATATGCAACCTACCTCCCCCAATCGTGATCTATATCCTACTCTTTTCTCTCTGCCAGCTAAAGTTCTCGAGGTTTTTTTTTAATGTGTAATACTGTTCAATTTTCACTGACTCCATGTGGGATTTGTCTGAAATAGAATGCTTCCTCAGGAGTTCTAAAAGAAATGGGTATGTGACTTCCCACCCACCCCATACAGAGCTTACTTAATGAAGCAAATTCCTGATTTGGATATGGTTCTCAAAATACTTACAAGTTCTCCCTCTAATATGCTATACTTTTTGCATGAGCTTTTGACAATGTTGTAGATTTTGTGTAGATTGTAATATTGAGGCCTATTTCACAGAATTTACAATTATTTTTGCTAGGTGTGTTATTTAAGTTTTCTAAAACTTTCAATTTCTTTTGCAATTGCTAAAATACTTTATTGAACGTTTGATTTCCTGCTTCTGAGGAGAGTTTAATAAAAAACTGTGATTGGGTATGTTCTCTCCTTGTTTGAGTGGACTTCCACCAGGTGCTTCAGTTTTCTTTCCACCATTCAAAAATGTACCGGGATTGCAGGTCAATGGGGTTTTGGGGTGAAATTGGGTGGCATGTGCTCGGGGGCTGAAAGGGCCTGTTACCGTGCTGTACGTCTAGTTATCGACTTAGTGCCAGAGATCCCCATGATCTGATGCTTGATTCTGGAGAGACAGAAGTCCAACTTTCAGAGATTGCTAAATCCTTGGAGGCAGTTTACTTTAAGTCAAAAGACCAACGACGTTCATTACCAACTTAAAAGAATCTGACTTTTAATGACAAAAGACAACAACACTTCAGTGTTAAAGGAATGGAATCATTTATTAAATGTTACTTATACATTTATTCTCTTTTGAGTCAAGTAAAATAATTTCCAGGCTGTAAGACCTATATTTCACAAAACTAATTAAAAAAAGACATCCGTTCTGAATTAAGTATTGAAATAAAACTAGGTTATGCAAAACAAGACAATCAGTGGTACAATCCAATATTTAGACAGCAATGGTTGACCTCAAACAGGTATGAACCATACCTGCGGTTGTAGTGGTATGGATACCCAATGTTCTTAAATACCAACAATCAAATAACACAACCGTAGAATATTGTAAACAATGTATAATGAAAAATCAAAAATGGCAGCCAATGTATATCTTCAAAAACTGTGAATAGATAATTTAAAGCAATAATCAGATGAGATTTAAAAATTAAAAAAAAGTTTACTTTGGTTTTATGGTGAAAGTAAAGTTTCAGTACATTAATTGCCATAATTCGAAATACAGACTCGTGTGCAGTTCACCATAATATTGGCAAATTAACACTGCTAAAAGAAGAAAGAATGTTGAGAGGTAGAACGAGTTAATTTTACAAGGGATGACTTCAAATTCTTGATTGTTCTTATACAAGCAACACTTTAAAAGAAATAAAAATGACTTGAGGAAGATGAGTAATGAGTAGTTATTTTTGCTTTCTGGACTGGCAAAGACGTGCAATCTTTCAGTCCACGATCTGTATTCAAAGACAATTCAAAGATTTGAGAGAGAATTTATTTCATCCTCCAAATGTCCCAGATTCCTTTTTTTTTAGTGGTTCCTGGTTTAGAATAGGTTGTTGAGAGTACCATTAAGGCAAAAAAAAAACACCCAGGAAATTCAAAAGCACAAAATGACATTTCCTCCTTACAAGAACTCCTTAATATTTGGGTGATGGACACAACTAAAATTGCTGGATTTCCTTTTGGGATGGCTGGAATCAATTAAAAGTTTGAACTTCTGAGTTTGGACAGATCTTCCCTTTATTAGCAATTGAAATCACCCCATTACTGAAAATGTTTGAAGCCCCACTTGTGATTGAAAGAGGATGACATGGGGCAAAGAGAGCTCTGTTTTCAAAAAAGCGGTCAGCTTAGACCACTCATAAATTTTAGGATGAAGCCATTTCTGTTGCTCTCTTAAAAGGGCAGTCAAATTAACATCAATACAAAAAGGTTGATAATCTTTTGTAAATGCCAATTAATGTCATTATTTCTAGGACTTTCTAGCAATCATCAATTCTTTAAGACAGAGGAAAATAGATTTCTACATTAGGCAACTGATCGTTGCTGGGAACTTTGCCTCCTGAATTAATGTGCCATCACACAGAATAAAGTTACATTCTCTCTCAATCATGACATTTTCATTACGCTCATAAAATGCTTAGCCTCTTGTGAATTATACTGGAACAAAATAATCTTTGCCCTTAAAAAGAACTCTACCATTTAAAAAAAAGTAAATTAATATCCTGATAAATTAATAAATGCCTGTGAATAGAATCCGATAGTACCTTTTGTGCCTTTGCCCCAGTCACAAGAAATGATTTGTTGAAAGTGTGATTGACAACTGATTTCAAGACAAGGCAACAAAAGGGTAGAGAATGACACAGAAAAAGGGATGAGGTAGCCTTTTGCTGTAAACAGGAAAATAAAAGCAGGTCTGTTTTTACCGAATCAGACATACCATACCATCATGTACCAACCTGACAACAAACTTAAAACTGGATTATGATGGGTACATGAGGATTCAGTAACAATAAAACAACTCTACCTTTTATTATATTTTTATACAAAAATAACAAATACAAAAAAGATGTCATAAATTTGATTATCAGAAATGTAAGACTATGTAAAGCTCAGAGGTAGTTACTAACAACAGTATGTAAATACAGATATCAATACCAAGTTCTAAAACTATTTGGTTTGTTCAGAGTACTTTTGAATATGTCATTAGTACTTAATCTGCAAATAAAACTAAACCTACTTGGTATATTCCCTGAGTAAAGTTCTTTCTCCTGAGATACACTTTGGAGTAAGAATGATCATAACATTACAATATACAAAAATACAAAACCCATCTTTTGTCTCTCAGATATGTTTGGTCTGTGCTCTTCAGAGTTCAGGGTGGTGCACAACGGAACCTGCAGTGAAAGGCTTCATGTGCTTGGCAACGTTCTTCAAATTGCACCCAAAAAGCTGGGGCCGGGTCATGACATTTTTTCTGATCTCAGCTCTGAACTTTCCATTGTAAGCAGGGAATGTCCAACTAAGGAAATATTCATGCTTTCTTCATTCAATAAGGTCAAGAAACTTTGGTTTAGCATGTCAAAGTGACTTGCAGTTTGCATTCTCCTTGTTGTTTCTTGCCTAATCTCTTTTCTTTAAATTAAAAAAAAGACCTCTATATGTAGATTAAGCAATGCCACTCTGATTTGTCTATACACTCTTAAATAAGGAAACAATTCTTACATTATGTAAGCGCACATTTCTCGATAGGTACAACACATTCAATATCGTCAGGTTTCAGATTATGGGAAGGTTTGCTGTGTACAACATCGAGGCAGCTTCAGTTCAGCCTGAATACTTCAGCTCCAAACACTCTCTGTTGGATTTAAACAGGCTACATCTCATCACATTCAGGCAGTTTACGCTTGTCTGTAATATACACACTGAGCAGCAGTATCGTTCCCAGTGCCCGGGACATGGAAACCCACAATCTATTCCTCGTGTTGAAGAACAAAAATGTTAGCCACACTTAATTTATCATACTTGCATTGTCCAGCTAATGTCTACCAGATTCCAGTCGGACCAATATACATCCACTTTGAAGTCGCCTGCAGTATCAGCTTTCACATGAACTGATGCCTCTGGGGGTATTCTTGAAAGGTTCAGCTGAATGGCCTCTCTTCCCCCTGAATTTGTACAAGAACTCTCCCTATGGGAAATATATAATCACATAAATGTACGTGACCTCACTGCTGGCAGCTGCCATTCAAAACTCCCATTTGCTCTGAAAGCCCGGTTATGGCTTTCTCCTTCTTTTTGACCTAACGCAAATTGCAGGTTCAGTGATGTAATGTGATCCTGCTGAGCCATTTTAATGTTGGGAACTGGAACAGTAACTCTAGCCATGTTTTAAGTGATACACTACTACATTCGGTCATATATATCACTGTGCAATTTACAAAGATATTCTTGGCAACATCACTTGGGATATGTGGAAATGCCATCTAAATAGTAGTTCAAAGGCCCGACCTCCATCCCAATCCCATTAACTATAACGAGATGCCAAGGTCACATTAGTTCCTGACCTCAGTTTGTTGCACATTCTTGCCCTTTTTCCACAGAAGTACATCTAATGAAATTAGTTGCTTGATTAATAGTGGGAAGTGAAAAGTGACTTTTTAAACTAAGCCCTTAGTATATTCAACATGACTAAAGAAGGACTGTTAAGGACCATGCATACTATTTTGTTTGTTCCCTTCAACACAAAAGATTGAACTTGCTCAGTGAAATCATTGAATTTCTAATGCCCTCAGTTTCTGTGACTCAATCACGGTGATTCCAATGAGCAACATTTGAAACAGCGAGAAACCTTTTCCTTTTAAGGATGAAGCACTCGCCCTTGGAAATAAAACCTCGTTAAATTATTATTTTTAAAAATTGAGTCATACAGCATGGTAATGGGCCATTTCGGCCCTTGAGTCCGCGCTGCCCAATTTACACCCAATTAACCTACGTACCTCCAGTACGTTTTGAACAGTAGAAGGAACCCGGAGCCTCCTGGGGATAACCCACGCAGATACAGGGAGAACATACAAACACCTTACAGACGGCGCGGGATTCGAACCCCAGTCCTGATCGCCGGCAGAGTAAAGGAATTGTGATAACTGCTACTCCAACCGTGCTGCCCTGGCTTCGTCCTGCATTGTAAAGGAGAGGATCAAGGGAAACCCCACATTAAACCCTCTGTCTGTTGGTAATGACAGGCACAATTCAAAATCAGGATCAAAAGCTCGCATTATGTGTAAACAAGAGAAGGGGTGGGGGGGGGGGGTGGGAAATCCACTTTGGAAAGGGTTAATAATTAAACAGTGCTTCTATATCCAGGGAGAGGAGCGTTTTCTGTCTGTGGGGAATTACAGTAGCCATCTCAGCTAATGCTACCTGAATTAATTCCTTAGCTTTAAACGTTGCCTCTTAAGAGCTTCCTCAGCATCCACCATATTTTGGAAGTGCTTTATCCTAACATTCTGAGAGATGGTCTCAGTAAGCAGCTTTCTGCTATCTCCAACATGAAGACCAGCTGATCTCTGATAATTCTTCAAAATGCAGTACAAACTTTTCACTTTCGGGGAGGATGAAGTATATGATTAAAAAGAAGGGAAGATTACTTAACTGAAGTAACCACGATAAAACAACATATTCAATCGGAATCTAAGTCATGATCAATATTGCGACTTTGCAAGAGCATCTGATCAGTCAAATTTTCTTCTACCAGAGGTCAATATTGCGATTATGCCTATGCAAAATGCCATACATCTTATCATAATTAAAGTATCTAAAACCAGATTTTACGTAGCCAAAAGGTTGCAACTTGGGATTCAATGCGCATTCAAGGTTAATGCTTCACGAAATTTCATGTATGAGATTTTTCAAATCGGATTTCTGTGTGATTATCCCCCCCATTCCCAGTAAAATTAAAGATGGAATCTTTCCTGCTTACCCTCTTAATGATTCCATTTCAGATGATCATGGACCGTACTTAAAAAGGAATTCAGTGATTTCCGCAGAAGCAAGGTCTTTGCTAAGATTTCTGAGCTCCTCCCATTTCATTGATAAAAAGCAGTGACCGCACCATTAACCATTAGTTTTACATTCTCAAGGAATGCTCCAAAACCAGTGCTAAGTGGGGTTTCATTGATAAATGCCACAGGAGAATGCATTGTCTTTGGTCAGCAGAGAGGGGTATATAATGTCAAGATTAAAGAACAGCTAAACCTCACTTGAAAGTACTCATTATAAATCAGAGTACCTGGCTACCTGAGATAACCAACTAAACAACGCATGACACTTGGGTTACTATTATTTCCCAGTTAAGTGCCAACTTTGTGGAGGCTGATATCTACTGAAATTCCAAATGACTGAATTTACTGTGGATGAACCGACTTACCGATGCTGGAATCATCAGACATTAGGTGATTTTTTTTCCCCTCTACAAAAAATAATACAGTATCTCTTATAGCTGGGCATGGAAACAATACTAACTGCTGCCAAGGTGTTTACTGCAGAGCATCAGCAGAAATGGCATGACATTCAAATCTTCAGGACTCTATTTTTTTTATCTCTTTTTATATGTAGAGCTATATATATCTGTACATAGATATATATATATAATATTTATATGAAAGTATACTACAGTGTTCACAGATTCGAGTTTAAGACACAGTTAACAAAAACCAAAAAGTACTTGCAACACAAACTCACAAACACATTCACATTATCTGTAGATTCGCCTCCCCAACATTAACCTTATACCTCAACAGCGGTGTTGCCTACAAAAGTAAGACACTGCCGTGTATTATTAATTATATATAACCAGCAGACATCTACCCAGATACTTGCTGATATCCTTGGTACCCTAGCTCTGGTAGCATCCTCATCTAGATTTCCTTTGGTATTCAACGTGTATTAACGGCATTGCTTCAGCTACCCACTGAATTGGATTGGATCCTTCGCTGGAAAGCTCCGGTTGATCATGTATATATATAAAAAAGCTTAGAAAAGTCAAGGAAGTGAAACGTGGCAAATTGAGACTGCAACACAGGCCATGTTCCACTGGGTGCTTCATGGAGGTTTCTGCATATTTCGGAAAAAGTCGAGCACATTGGACGTGCATAAATTGAATCCAAGGATAATACTTTGCATGGATTGAATTAACCAGTTCAAAGTCTCAGTTGATTCATCAGATCCTTCTTCCCCAAGGAAAGGAGCAGCAATGCGTGTGAAATTATTTCCCCTTTACTTCTGCAAGCATGAGGTAGTTTGAAATCCTATTTGTGTGGTTTTCTTTTAATAAAACTTCCAATGTCATCACTTGCTTTCTGTTTTCTTCCTTTTCTGGTTAGAAGACCCTTTTCTGCACGCTTCTTCAGGGCAGGCAGAAGCCTCGTGAGATGACTTGCCAGAGTTCTCAGTCTCAGGCTTTTCCTCCTGAAGATGAGCCAGGGCTGGGTAGCCTTGGGCCCCTCCCACCTCCCGAGGGCAAGCAGCATGCGAGGAAGTGGAAGGTTGGGGATCTGCTTCGTATTTTCCCTGAGGAATAAGGGACTGCGGTGGAACAGTTTTGAGGGGGCAGTTGGCCACCATATGCATGATGCTCTGACAGAAATGGCACTTCTTTGGTTGAGGAGGGAGGCTACATTCCTTCGCATGGTGATCAAGGCCTCCACAGTTGTAACACCTGCATTAAAACAAAACAAAAGTGTATGACAACAGCTGCCATTATACCAATAGGCACATCAATCCACTGTGTGATGACAAAATATAAAATTATTGCTTCTTTATCTATTGCAAAACTGATCAAGGAATCCACAAGTGTTTTTAAAGCCCCGGTCATGATAAAATTGGGAAAAATATCAGTGCATATAAATACTGCAGTGTTGGATTAATTGTAATTTCATTAAAAACAATTATTGCTGCAAACATCTGACATTTTGACTCAGAGAGATTACTCCTCCCACAATATGGAACGAAGTAATAAAATGATGGATCCACACGATGTGGAACGGTTGGCTTTATTACTTCATTCTGTACTGTGGGAGAAGGTGAATTCTCTCTGATGTGGTACGGGTGGTGTAGTGATTAGTGCAATCCCTTTACAGGGCCAGTGATTGGACCTGGGGTTCGAACCCCGCGCTGTCTGTAAGGAGTTTGCACGCTCTCACTGTGTCTGCGTGGGTTTTCCCTGGGGGCTCCGGTTTCTTCCCACCATTCTAAATGTACTGGGGGTGTAGGTTAATTGGGTGGCATGGACTCATGGGCCTAAATGGCCTGTTACAGTGCTGTACTAAATTTTAAAAAAATTAAAATTAAAAAAAAAACATTGCCTTCAGTCCACTATGTCCATGCCGAACATCAAGAACCCATCTACTCTAATCCCATTAACAGCACCGGGACTGTTGGCTTCTATACCTCAGTGATCCAAGTGCTTTTCTCAATACATAAAACCCCTGGTATCTGGCACCTATGGGGATTGGTAGATGCCAGATAAGTGTATTTTCTGGTTTCTTGAGACTTACACATATAATGCCTAACTAATCCGCAAAGCAGGACGTCAAGCACTGAAGAGCTGGCTCTGAATGGGCAACTAAAGCGGCATCATCTGCAAAGAGTAGTTCACGGACAAGTTTCTCTTGTGTCTTGGTGTGAGCTTGAATGTGTGCCAAAATGTTTGGCCTGGAAGTCAGCCTGAAGAAAACTGAGGTCCTCCATCAGCCAGCTCCCCACCATGACTACCAGCCCCCCCACATCTCCATCGGGCACACAAAACTCAAAACGGTCAACCAGTTTACCTATCTCGGCTGCACCATTTCATCAGATGCAAGGATCGACAATGAGATAGACAACAGACTCGCCAAGGCAAATAGCGCCTTTGGAAGACTACACAAAAGAGTCTGGAAAAACAACCAACTGAAAAACCTCACAAAGATAAGCGTATACAGAGCCGTTGTCATACCCACACTCCTGTTCGGCTCCGAATCATGGGTCCTCTACCGGCACCACCTACGGCTCCTAGAACGCTTCCACCAGCGTTGTCTCCGCTCCATCCTCAACATCCATTGGAGCGCTCACACCCCTAACGTCGAGGTACTCGAGATGGCAGAGGTCGACAGCATCGAGTCCACGCTGCTGAAGATCCAGCTGCGCTGGATGGGTCACGTCTCCAGAATGGAGGACCATCGCCTTCCCAAGATCGTATTATATGGCGAGCTCTCCACTGGCCACCGTGACAGAGGTGCACCAAAGAAAAGGTACAAGGACTGCCTAAAGAAATCTCTTGGTGCCTGCCACATTGACCACCGCCAGTGGGCTGATAACGCCTCAAACCGTGCATCTTGGCGCCTCACAGTTTGGCGGGCAGCAGCCTCCTTTGAAGAAGACCGCAGAGCCCACCTCACTGACAAAAGGCAAAGGAGGAAAAACCCAACACCCAACCCCAACCAACCAATTTTCCCTTGCAACCACTGCAATCGTGTCTGCCTGTCCCGCATCGGACTGGTCAGCCACAAACGAGCCTGCAGCTGACGTGGACTTTTTACCCCCTCCATAAATCTTCGTCCGCGAAGCCAAGCCAAAGAAAGAAAGCCTAACTAATACACCTGCATTAAGAATAAGCAGTTTAAAAGACAAAATTACTATACTGTACTTACACAGAACAAACTTCACTTACATGAATATATAAACTTTAAAACATTTTACTTTATCTTCAGTCACATTCTTTGAAAACATTTAACTGTTGCTGCACCTGCAGGTTCCTCCCCCTCTAAAGAACTGCCCAAAAGATAAACAATAACATTATAGATAATTAACCCTCCCTCCCCCAAGTTTACAGATAAAGCCCCTGTCTGGGGCAATTTTTACTCAGCAAGGATAAGGAGACACTTTAAGAGAATCACCCCAATGGCGAGTGGTGTCAACCAGTTCTTCATCTTGGGCGATGCCATTGCTATTTCTCACAACTTTATTCAAACAGCTGCTCCGAGCAAAGCATGACCAGGGCACTCAGCTGGCTGAATATTTGTTCCCATCTTCACTGAAGATTTATGCGTTATTTCAGAGAACATTTACTTTTACAATTTTAAACATACGTATCTTTACAAATATTTTATTCTTTATTATTTTAATTTTTAACATTTATTTCCTTCCATTTTTTTCCCTGGTTGCTTGAGACTGCCAGTTGCTTGAATTCTGGATACCAGGGGTTTTACTGTACTTGTTCCATATTGTGAGGGTCTCCAGTTCCATCACTCTTTTGGGCAGCGTGTTCCAGATTTCAACCACTCTTTGGGTGAAAAAAAATCCCTCCTAAAATACTTACCCCCTATATCATCTAATTCCTGAACAAAAATCCTTGTTAAATATGCTTTAGGCTAGTTGCCCTGGTGATGGTGTGGGAGACACACTGGACTGGATTGTAGTAGTGGCAGAGATGCGATCTTACCACTTGTCAGCCCCTGAGGCTGCACTAATCATCTGTGGCTGCATCATTCCCAATGGTTTTAATTCCTCAGTTCCACACCCATCCTTTGATCAGGCCTGGCCACAAGTGCGGACTACATGTCCAAACAATGTAACATTATGCCCTGCTCCCAGCACTGCCCTTGACAGCATTTGACAAATCACGATGTCCCATTTAAATGGTTTTCTTTATCAGCAATATAAAGAAAACCAAACTGAAATAACAAATTTAAATGTTTTAGGCAACCTATATTTATAAATGAATTAAATTGCTGATCATTTTTCAAAAGCACAAATACAATATGATTATCCAAAATCAGATTCTCCAAAATCCTCATTTATCCAAAATTTTTTAAAAAAGATAATTGAGGACATCCAAAACAAATCAGAAATCCTCATTTATCCGATTTTTTTTCAGAGCCAAACTAACCTCACAGGTTGAAAAAAAAATTCACCCAACATGAAATTAGAATGACAATTGTCCTTGTTTCAGGTAAATACCTTCCCTCTCTCTTTCCATTTCATCTTTACCTTCCCCTATTTGCTTTTCCCTCCAACTCTCCCACTCAAACTGCGTGCTGCTGTCTCCCAGCCGTAAGCAGTCAATAGAATCACTTGTCCCGGCATATTCAAGGAGAGTGGCCTCCTGGGCAGGAGAGGTACCTTGGGCTCAGTGGCGAATCCATCCCCTCCCCTTCCCTCCCTCCCTCCTCAGCACATTGGAACTCCTGACGCTGACTCCAAACCCTTCCCTTGGCCTACTATTGCGCACACACACACCAGACTCCCTGGTGTGCGTGTGTGGTAGGCCTAGGGGAGGATTTGGAGTCGGGACTTGGGCATCAGAATCTCCGGTAACCAGGGAGACAGGAGCCCACCAACTCGCCAGTGAGTGTTCCACTGGCCGGGGAAGCCTCCCCAGGGATTAACGGCAGCGGTGGGGACATGTTGGGGATTGGTGGTAGCGGTTGAGAGGACTTGGTGATCGGCCACAGTGGGCCAGCATATTTTTAGTGAAAATTAAATATTATTTTAAGCCTTTCCTTGTTGTTTGTCATTGCTTAAACATTGATACAAGTGATTTGCTGTTGCTACTGGGCTGTTTTTAAAGAAATAACCAATTATCCGAAAAAATTGTTTATCCGACGTAGGCCCAGTCCTGACCATTTTGGATATTAGAGTTGTACCGTAGACTTGGGATAATAAGTAAACAAAAATGGACCAGGTGTGCAGTAGTTTTCATTGATTCCTCATACTCTAGCTTTAATGTGGAGTTCACTTGTTCCTGTGACCATGTGGGTTTCCACATGGTGCTCTGGTTTCCTCCCAAATCCCCAGTATGTTAGTTGACCACTGTAAGCAGGTGGTTGACAGGAGAACCAAAGACCACGTATGTGGGAATATGCCAAAGGAAACTAAAAGGAAATGCTATTGATAGTTCTGCTTTGAGAACTGGCATGGGTTTTTTAAATTCAATTAAATATACAGCACGGTAACAGGCCCTTTCGGTCTGTGCTGCCCGATTACACCTCATCAACCTACATCCCCTAGTACAATTTAAAGGATGGGAAGAAACCAAAGCACCCAAAGAAAATCCACGCGGACATGGGGAGAATGTAAAAACTCCTTACAGACAGCACAGGATTCGAACCAGGGTAGCTGGTGTTGTAACAGAGTTGCGCTAAATGCCATTTGATCAGCTGATTTAAGAAAATATAAATGCAATGGAGTAAATCCCTTAGCTCAACTTACCTTGTTAATTAACATCACAGGTCCACTTGAATGAATAGATTCATGCTAGATGTGTCGCCAGTGACTGGCATAAAGTTGAGTTGATATGCTTTGGAGCTCAGTGGTAAACCAAGGGCAAGGAGCCAAATTCACTGATTTCTAGTGCATTTCATATTTCTGCAGCAGGCGTGAGTGTCTGAAACACATTGCTGGCTGGCCTGTCCCCCTGAAACTCGCCGATAGATGTTATCGTGTTCCAGCCCAGTGGTTGCCGTAAATTTATTCACTCTCAAAGCTTTGTCGAACAGAATCAACTTGAATGGTTAACCTGGGCTTTTTGCTCCACAGATGCTGGCAATCCAGCTCACTGTCCAGAACACCTTACTTTTTCTGGCCAGAAAAGGGAAGGGTGAAACACAAAAGTCTGCAAATGCTGTGATTGTAACAAAGCACTGGAGTGCTGGAGGAGCTCAGCAAGTCTGGCAATCTGCATCAGAGGAAACATTTACATAACCAGTGTTTCAGGCCTTAGCCCTTCTTCAAGCTAAGAGCAAAAAGAAGGCAGATGCCTGAATTAGAAGGCTGAGGGATTCATTGAGCCACTCCTTTCCTGATCAATTCTCACCTTTTCTTCCCTGTCTTCCTGTCCATGTCCAATTATCACCTCTTGGGTGTTGGCCTGTGTGATGCGCTATTGAGCAGAAAGCAGACACAAAACATAAAGTCTGTTCAAAGGCTTTATTCGACATAAACTTCCACAGAGCTGGCTGTGTTGCCTTGTCCTCCAGTGCTCTTCTGCACAGGTACACAGGTTTCCCCCTGCAGTAGGCTAGTGGTGTATCACCACAACCTGTGCTGCTCTCCCTGCTCCTTCTTCACCCACCCCTCACCTCACCTTTTTATTCAGGTACCTTGGTGAAGGGCTCAGGCCCGAAAAATTGGTTATTTATCTTTACCTCCAATGGACACTGCGAGATCTGCTTAGATCCTCCCACACTGTTGTGTTTTTACCATTTGACCAGAAAAAAGAACTCCTTTGAAACTGTCATGGGCTTGATACATTTCCTTGGACAATTTCTGCACGTAGGAGGAGTTTTCTGATTCTGCCCATGGTGCAGAAACAGAAATAAGGTCATTTATAAATAAGTGACTCCCCTAGCTTCCTTTGTGTTCACTTTCAATTCATACCATAGAACCACACAACCATAGAATGCTACAGCACAGAAAGCAGGCCATTCAACCCCTCCAGTCTGTGCTGACCATCATCTCGCTAGTCCCACTGACTGCTCCCATTCCATAACTTTCCACACCTTCCCATCCATGTAGCTATCCAAATTATTCTTAAAACACAAGATCGAACCTACATTCACCACATCAGATGGCAGCTCATTCCACTCTCTGAGTGAACAACTTTCCCTAATGTTCTTCCTAAACTTCTCCTCTTTCAGCTTAAAACTATGACCTCTTGTATTGATCTTTCCCAAGTGGGAAAAGCCCACTCACGTCCACTCTGTCCATACCTCTCATAATCTTGTAAACCTCGATCAAATCTCCCCTCATTCTTCTTTGCACCAAGGAATAAAGTCCTAACCTGTTTAATCTTTACCCTGAAGATCTGGCAACATCCTAGTAGATTGTCTCTGCACTCTTTCAATCTTACTGCTATCCTTCCTGTATTTGGAATATTGTATGCAGTGCCCAGAACTGCATACTATATTCCAAATTTGGCCTCACAAATGTCTTAAACAACTTCAACATAATATCCCAACTCCTATACTCAATACTTTGACTTATAATGGTTAAGGTGCCAAAAGCTTTCTTTACAACCCTGTCCACCTGTGTCATCACCTTCAGGGAACAATGTATCTGTACACTCAAATCTCTCTGCTTCTCTGCACTCCTCAGTGTCCTGCCATTTACTGTGTATGTCCTACCTTGGTTTGCCCTTCCAAAATGCATCTCACACTTCTCTGCATTAAACTCCATTTGCCATTTTTTTGCCCATTCTCCCAGATGGTCCAGATTCCTCTGAAAGCTTTGAAAAACCTTCAAAGATGAAAGCTAAGACTGACTGTAAGCGTGAGAAGCACAGGACAACAACTCATTGCCGTCACTGCAGTAGAGACACAGAGTTATGGAAAGATACATCACATACACAGGTTCTTTAGACCAGACTATCAAATACCATTTGCACTGATCCCACGTTGCTCCCTTACTTTTATTCTCCCTGCCTCATTACCTGACAGCCCCTGCCCCGCTGGGGAGGGGAGGTCAATAGGGGCCACCAGGACAAGGGTGGCTGCTGGGACACGGGTGGTCAGCAGGGGACATCAGGGGCAGGGGTGGTTGCTGGGGCAGGGGAGGTTTGCGGGGGTCATCAGGGCAGAGGCGGCCAGCGGGGATGTCAGGAGGTGGCCGGTGCTGGCTGTGACAGCCCCACTGGGTGCTCTGGCACCTCACTGGGTGCTTCAGTCTTTGGGGCCACTCTCTGCGGCTCAAAACGTGGCAGAGCAATGGTGGTCTTCCCTACCATAATCCCCATTGCAGTTAGAACTGTTATGGGTAGGGAAGGTGGCCATTGCTATGCTGTATATTTGTGATGGGTGGTGCTGCGGCACCAGTTGCCCCACCTCCATCATATCTGGAGGGCGCTATGAGGCACCTCTGGATATAAATGGGACGCTGGAGCAGCCTTTTTGAGCTGCTGTCTGAAAGGTAGATTCTTAGTTTTCCATCTGCTCCTGTAGTTGGCCTCAAGGTGGAGCCCTGACATGAAATGGCCTAATGTTAATGGCATCCAGTCGGCCAGACAGAAAATGAAGTGTTGTTTCTCCAATTTACGGTTGGTCTTGGAGGGATAGTACATGAGGCGGATGGACAGACATGTGAGCATGGGAGTGGGGCACTTGAATTGAAGTCGTTTCTCCAAACCTCGATGAAGGGCTCAAGCTCGAAATGTGGGTTATG